>NC_133538.1:215972432-216086906 GCF_048544455.1 Silene latifolia | reverse complement strand
CAAAATCTTTCTTTTGCTTGTTTCGCTTATAATTTTTCTGCCTTATATCATAATAATCAGCAAATGTATATTTATAACTGATTCATTCACATTGTAATTCAAACAATCCTCACTTAAACTTGAACAATTAATCCAATATTTTGGCGGGTTTTCGCCAGCATAGTTCACCTGGTCAGAGATTCAATTGTTCATATTGGGTTTCTCGAATTCATCTTTGAGCATAGCTTTGACCGTCACTTTTCGTGACGCTTCATCACATATTCGGCCGGTATATCAATCGTTGTTTGGACTAGCTTAATTGATTTCAATAGAGGACTCATTAATATTTTTCACTTATCATTATTTCATCATAATTAACTCGCTTGATCCTTCCGTCTTCACTCTATGTTTATCGCCTATGACCTATTCATAGCGTTAGACAACTCGTTAATCACTTTCATCCCAGTAAATAATTTGAATCAATCTAATTTAATTAACATTGACCGTGCTTATAATGATACCACGATGTCAGACTGAGTTAAGGAATGATGCAGTGGTTCGCGGCTTCGCGGCTATTTCAGCGATGAATTTTTCCACATTTGTTTCCTGCTGGAGCCTCCGTCTCTCAACTCCGTCACGAATTTAGTTTAATTGGGCTTACGCTGTAATCAACTATTATCCGTATTATCACCTTCTCGTCTTGTTCAGCACTTCTTTTGATTCTTTCTTTATTCTTCTAACTCATCTGCTTGAATACTTGTTAAATCAACTATCCTAATAATTTTCATTATCATATTTTTATCAGATTCTTCATTGTTGTACGCTTCACACAAATGAGCATTAAACTCTACTTCAATTAATAATTAGTATGTTGAATTACGTCAACCGATCATAATTCCTCACATGCCAGGATTAAAACTTGGATGTTGTACGGTGCATGCATATAGCCGCATTTATATATCAAGTACGAATAACTCTAATCATTAGTAGAGGCCGCTATCGAAGCTAAGGATTAGGTGTTCTACCGTGAGCTCCCAGTAATACGTACCCTCACCCCTTACTCCGCATATCCAGGAACGTGTTCATCGCATCCACGAGAGTCACCTCCCAGATGAATTATGGTAATCGATTGCTTAGTGTTCATGCCACTACTCAGGTCTCACATGATGCCACTGCAGGTACTTGAACTGTTCCAATTTCCAGCTAAAATCAGGCACTCATGCCAAACAGGCAAACGCTGTTTCGTTTTCACCAGCGCCAGGAGAAGTGCTCTCATTGCCCAGCTTGGCGACTCATTGGGATAATACAACTTACGTAGCAGCTAAGGGTGAAACTTGGAACAAGGTTAGGAATAGTTTGTACAAGACAGACCTGTCATGGCCAGTAACCTACATGGCCTCGACTGCTTACCTGGCCTTCAGCCCAACCCTAACCATTTTCCATCAATCGCCCTGCCTAAACTGCCCACCTCTTATTGGGTCATGATGATAAGTATTGACGCTATCCATACCATGAGTGTCATCAATGCAGATTGCCGTCACTACTTCTGAGAAGGATCAGAATGGCCATTTGCTAAAACAGCTTCTTACATTTTCAAGTCATAGTCTGCATGGCACTGCCTTTAACTGTGCAACTTTTAAATGCACTCAAGATCCTCGCTATAAATCGCTTGCATAATAAACCCACGTGATCACCATTTCTATAACAAAACCATGACGAACTTTCAAAATCAAAACCTTTTCTAAACAAGAATTTCAAACAGTGCTTTAATTACATGAGAACTGCATCACTGTTCGTCTGCCGTTGTACAAAATCAAATATATCATTTCAAAACTCCTACTATCTGTTCTATAACCACACTCTAAGGCTTGACTAGGACACACATTTTCAAAGACCTGGTTTTCTTCAAACTATCAATGATACAATAACAATCACTTCACGAGCCAAAACTTTTCCTCTTTTAGCAAGTGTGATAGAATGGTCGATCGTGTTTTGATTCGCCGCCGATCTCTTATCCAAGCTTCCAAGATGCCTTATCACACTGAAATAAACTTCTACTGTTCTGCACAGATTGATTTAACTGCTGCGCGAGTCAAATGCAATTATCAAGAATAAACTGCAATGCCGAATCGGTCAAGGCCAGATTTACACGGGAGGGTGTTGCTTCTTTTAAAGTGGCGCTACGTAACCGATGATGAATCTAGGATGAGAATCCTTCATTGGATTTGATCATGAAATTAGAATACAGATCAACACCGTGAGAGGAGCAATTGATGTACCTTTAAGGGGATGACATTTAGGGAGAACAATCGTAGAGCATGTTTGGTTGCCAACTCAAACTGCTACAACTAACTTTAATATGACTGACATCCTTAAGTTCAAGGGACATCGCAGAACCTTTGAGCAATCCACATCCAGTGGCCTCTGCTGATTACATATGTCTATCAAAGGCATCAAACTCCGAGATACCTGTGGGAGACTTTCCTTCATTCTCACACCAATCTAAGCAATGGTTCTACACTTTAGATCACAAGAAGGTCACATTAGATACTGCAACTTAGCCTCAAACAATATGGATAATGTCGATCCAAGCCACAAGGCAGATTTCCGTGAGGTTGTCTACCCAAATGACAGGGCATGATTCACCGACTTCTCAAGTAGTGTGTGGAGGAAGACTAGCACTCAACTAGTCGAGCTACCTGACAGCTACCTAGGTAAGTTCGTGGGATAATCTCAACCCATTCGCACCATCTGAGATATTGTAAAGATCAAACTTTCATGACTAACCAGACAGGCGCACAATCAAGATGACATCCCGTAGCGACTCTCTATTCAAACAGTCTGAGGATATCAAGGGTCCACAAGTCGCTCATACTACTTCTTCTAGAAGAGTTCTGATGAGGTTAACCTTCAGCCATCCAAGAAATCACCACCATAAAATTCACAACCTGGGGATACTTATTCAATCAGCCTAAAAAAGACTAAGTATAAATACGTTCCATTGGACTCACTCCAATCTGCAAGTCTAAGTTTTGGGATGAAAACTATACTGTAATACTAGCATAGGAAAAAGGGCACGGCTACGTAAAAATGCTATAAGTTTCAAGATATGACTGTTAATATCGACTCCCAATATCACTAGAGGTGAACCTCAACACACTTGAATCCTCTGAGTTCTGCATGATTGGCAAGTGATGAATCTACCTTAGATTGCTCACACCTTATTTCTCCTAATCAAAATGAAATTCATGCAATTGAGGCAAAGGCCTCTACTTCACTATCTCCCTACCATTCCGACTTCACCATGGAAAGATAGAGAGACAAGTTTAAACTAAAGCATGTAACAACCCTTACAGATCCCAACGCAATACCCAAGAGAACGTTAACACTTGAGTCTTCAAACACCACAGCAAAGTGGAGCCACTGATGACAACTAGTCGACTCAAACTGAGAAGTGACTAGAAAGTGATATCACATGAGAATGAGGGGTTTAGCAACTAATGGCTCTGGCCAATATTTCATTAGAGTGATGGAATATTCCATTGAAAACTCCCCCTGTCAAAGAAATAGTCCAAAATGGTGAAGACTAAGATGTGGACCACCTAACCTGCTCGTCGCCCAGTCACACACTAAACCGGCCCAATCTAATGCCATAACAACATGTTCAGATGACCTGTTCACCATTGTTTACAATCATGTGGTGTCCATAACACTTTCACTGTAACTAGTAATAATGTTTCATTCAAGACTGGCTAAGCCATCAAGCGCCAGTTGAGCCAGTCTGGAAAATAGACACCCACTTGGAGCGGAACAACTGGCTTCAAGAATCACCTATTATGAATCTTAATATTTCTGACAAGACTTGCCACTCAAAGGCCAATACAACTCCTTGCTCTATACAATGCCTGCCACGCTTTCAGCAAGATCAGCCACTGACCTGTGGATGATAGCCTTCATGTCAATACCCCCTAAAACTAAAAGACACAAGCTAGGCATGAAAGAGTCGGATTGACTCCTACCAATCAAGGTGTACGCGGCATATGACGGTACGCGCATTTAAAAGTAGTAGGACTTGCTAATTTAATCACAGCTACTGACCAATCGTGGTTGTGTGTTAATTTCAACAGTGGACACTGAAGCTTATCTCCAATACGCTCGGAAGGCCTTGGATCATGCCTGTGCTGCAACATCCACCTCTTCATCAAAAGATCAAGATCCCACTAAATGGTGTGCAAAGTAATGTATCACTACCCATCAAGTAAGAATTAGAATAATCAAACAACTGTCCTCGCGATCCCTGATACATAATCAGGGCCTGTATGTGGGTGGTTAATAGTAAGAGTAACTTGAGATTATAATCCCTATCAACTTGTGTCAACTATATCTAAATCCTGTGGATACTTCTGAATGCTTGAATCTTATTTGAGAATACCTTCACCATATAGTGTGTGTAATTCAATGTAGGATAACAGCCTGATCAGGATACAACCACTAAAGAAGAAGTTCTCAAATGCTCGCCAAGTCCAAAACCTATGCTACAAGAGAACCTAAAGAGCCAGCATTCATCAGCCAAAATAATCAAGAACAGGTGTTCTGTGAGTTTTTCTGGCCGGATTTCCCCTTAACCTTGGCATTATTCGAGAGGAAGTTAGCTTAATTCCAGATTCTTCACGATCACATTTCATCTTCCAAACGGTTCTACCAAACCCATTACACCTTGCTTAGAGGAATGTTTTTAGTCATTGTTCGAGAAGACTGACCACAGTAATACCATGACGAGATCATTACCACAATATTTCAAGACACCGCTCAACCGACTATGACTGCAAACTGTTTTAAGACAGCAGGAAGGATGGAGAAATCTCCACCCAATGATTCAATAACCATAAAGACTCCTGAGCTCATTGTTCCGATAACAGAGATGAACCATGAGAACTGTACACATAGTCAGTCTTAGCTTGCGTCGATTGTCAGAGAAGTCATTGGGAGGGTCCACTCGTCATCCTGGTAATTACACTTGCTTCTCCATTGCCCTAGTAATGCGCCATGTTGGAAATGCCCCCAACCATCGTCTTCTCTCGCGCCACCGACCACGGATCGCTGCTTGCTTCAACTTTACTCAAATCTTAATAATGAACAAACCTGCCACTTTCAAGTATCTGGCTTAATTTCACATGAATGGCATGATCAAGACTGACTATCTAACTACCTCCTTTACGAGCTGTAAGAACATTGCATAAGGGCAAGGGGACTAAGAATAGAGGATGACCTGAACCCATCAGTTATAATCAACTAGAACCCAAAGAACTTAGGGGATAGACCACTGTTTCACCACAAGCACATCTGTAACTGTTGAATCAAGATGCTTATTAATTCCATAAAGACATGCCAGAATCAATATAGGATATTGGTTTTCAACAGATTCATTGCTGCTCAACCTGCAGAAATGTAAGCTTGACTTAATGAGAACAGAATCGGCTCTAAAGATTTAAGCAAAGAAGACAAGCAATCTCAAAGCTTGTCACCAAAGTCTAGGCATTCTGATCGGGGTAGCTAACATAGTACCCGCACTCCAAAAAGGACGGAGAACTGCGGTTACGCCACTTGAGGACTCAAGCGTGTCGAGTCCAAAGACACTTTCACTCTCACATCGACATATTAGTGGACAATACTGCAGGTCACGTGATACTATCTTCATGGATGGAGGTGGCTATAACCAAATCAAGATGGCCATGAAGATATGCATAAGACGCATTCACATCGCACTGGGAACTATTTGCTATACGCAGACGCTGTCGTGATTGACCAACGCCGGAAGAGCATACTAACGCAAGACCGTTAATTCACTCACAGATGCAAAGAAGTTGAGGTATAATGAGATGATACATCACAACTAAGGAAAGAGAGGGACATATTATGAACTTAAGTTTCGCTACGTAAAGTACAATACGCAGGCTCAATCGTAATGCACATTTGGGGTAACATCTCGCTAAACTTCTGATAAGTTGTTAGCCAACGCAGGTATAGTAGAGTAGATCCGTTTCCAGACCAAAGCTCTGACTGAATGCCACAACCTCAAACTAAAAAGAAGTCGAGGATTCCTAAGTGCAATAGACATGTCATTCATCAAACTATTTATGACTATATCATCTTCATAAACTATAAGCCAGACTACACTATAAGATGATCTGCCAAAAAGGTCAATTAACGTCAAGAAATATTGGCGAAACACTACGTACTAAGGCCACACAACAAGATTTAACTTCTGTTTACATTCAGAATTGAATCGCACAGCAAAATATCAACTGAGAAGAAAAGATCTATTTATTTACTATAAGAAGTTCTTGAACACATAATACTTCACAACCCAAAAGACACGCCTCGCTTCACATGGGCAACGGCGAAGCTACGCCATTATACGCGAAGGCCCACGCATGACATCAATGATCCGCCGAATGATTTTGAGTCCTTCCGCCTCACCCGGACGCCCTGGCAAGATGGACTCGGCTGCTCTCTTTAATTCGAATTAAATACGTGCTGCTACCGAAGTTATAGTTATCGCGCTGCCGGCCAATTCTTCGCAGAAAATCCTATCAACGACGCACAAACATAGACACTCTCGTCATTTCCCTGACGAGGATGAGCATTTCTGAATGATGTAGACTAACTATATCATATAACTGAACTTAAGAGATTCTAACAGAGTGTTATCATTTCTCCTATGCATAAGACACCAATTACCACAAACCTGATTTCAGGCATGCATGCCTAGGAACATGGTTTGTCTCTATCGACTACATGTTAGTAGTTTAGGGCAACAAAACTCCAGCATGTGGATCGTTATCGACCATCACTTATCAACTGTTACAGATCTTGGAAAATCCGGCGAAAGCCTCGCGACTCCTATCGTGCCAGATAATCGTCGCCAATTCTTTGATCAATGCAAATGATCACAACCGCTAACCTCGTGATAAAATCACTTGGCAGACGCTTTTTGCTGAATTTGTGATTTTGATAAATATGCCTATCACATGATGGAAATGCCTTTCAGGCATCGAACGACTTGGCCGAGCTTCGCTTATGTCCACCAAATCACCGATGAAGAAGAATGCCAGAGCGCCTGTCCAAGCAATCCTGAATTAAGCTTATTCGTGTCATCCATGTGCGATAATACAAAGTGATAACGGTTACGCCTATTGTTTTCCAATACATTCGATGTACGAGACGATATGTTAACACTCTTAAGGTAATGTCGTCCTACGCCGCTTGATCATTCACAGCACGAAAGGTGACGGAAGAAGTCCACGACGGAGAATGCCATTCCTCATACGAGCTACTTCTGGCTACCAAATAAAAAGAAAATCACACGTCGAGGATAATGTGACCACAATAACCTATCGATCAACACGTAAGACATTGCCACACAACCGAATGTACAACATGTCCTCCTTCATCGGCTTCTACACGATGACATCTCTCGCCATTTTCCGTACGGGAATTGGAGTTGATGACCTAAAGACAACCAGCCGAACAGAGGTCACCTAAGCCATCTTAAGAACTAATTTATCACCAAATGGGGGCAGCTGCCCTCAGAACTGGCCCAGCACAAAAATGGTGGCAAAATTCATACAAACATCATCCACATGATAGCTGCTTGTTACGAGATCATTAGCACACTTGGCCACTGCTGAAACCGAAACAGGTTGCTGGCCAACAAGGACAAGCACACCACTCTTCACTTAGACCATGTGACTAACGCGTAGAGTTTAAAACAAGGGAATATTGGGTCACGATTCTAATAAAATAACTAACCACAGATTGGCCAAGTGGAAAACACCTTTGCCTTATGGGGATATCAGACATCCATGATCACCATTATACTTCTATTGATCACGATGGAAGCCATAACCAGCTTGAGCCAGAAATACCATCCCCGCATATCCTACTGTAAAGTCAAATCCTGAGGCTTCATCGAAGAGGGATGATATGAAGAACTCATCCTCCGGATGAACGAAATGCACATGGAATGGTCCAAATATCAACACGACAACTGGGATGCTGCATATAGCTACAACATCAAAGAAGGAGACTATACCAACCTGCTAGGTCTTTATCAACACCAAGGCACCTGAACTGAATTAATGAGCCATTTTAGTCAATCCATTTGTAAAAGTGGTTAGAATCAATAAAGATCAGACGGAACTATTTTCTGTCCCTACAACTCATTCAATCCAAACTAAAAGACTACGGCCCTGGGGACAGACTTAAACACGCGCCTCAGAACCCATGTGTCACTTACACTAAACAATGCCACCGGGCCGAGCTGAATAAGCTAAATGTCAATATGGTTTCGCATTTGAGTGCAAAATTGTCATCCGAGGTCATCAAATAACGAATTGCACTTCCAGAGTAAGCAAAAGCCTACGCTTATTTCCTATGTTCATTACAAGCTCGCTTCAAACACCATTTTACATTTTGATCTAACTACGTTAATGTTTGACTTCGCTTTCAAGTGAATACGTAGGCAATCCTTCACAGATCAATCATTGAGACTAAATGTAATAGATGATATTTATCACTGAAATTGCATAAGAATAATAAGTAGAAAATCCTAATCTATTTACAACCATTTAACCTTTTATTTCATTCATTTCTAAGATAATAGTACGTTATATAATAAAGGAAATAGGCTAGGATTCTAAAATCCTTCTCTTTTATTACAACAATAATAATAATAATAATGCAAACACAAATAGCATTTACACTCCTCTATCTTCTGCTTAGTTACTGTATTATATTTTTACACACCTCGAGTCAAGGCTTTGGTATTCACTTAGACCTAATCACCAACGGTCTTTTCTCGAGGCCCCGACTCTTCCTAGCCTTACAACCACCAGCTTGCAGAGTAGTCTTTCGATTTCAAGGATGAATGACTTGAAACCCGCTTTCTTCTTCCCTCTGTCGATGCTTCTCCTTCTCTTTCTCTTCCTCACACTATAACTAATATGCCACGTTTCCTCAATCTCTCGCTTTTTTCCGGAAAGGTGTTTTCTCCACGGGGAGAATCAGCACTCAGCAACAGCATTAATTCGAGAAGTTCAAGAACTATGCTCTCTTTCAAATGATTTAATAGCCCACTCTTCATTTCTGAGGTTTTCATAGCAACATGCGTGATTTCGGCATGTCGACGCTCTGTCAGCCCATAACTTGCTCATCAACTTTCCGGAAGATGCATACCATAACCCACTCAGAATGCACGGGATCGATGTTGGATCCAGTGAAGACACCGGATGATTTGAGAAAGCGTCACCACACCACCTAATGAACGGCTATCATCAGTTTACCATTTTTCCATAATCAGACTTGAGTGGAGAACTGCACTAGCAAGAACACCTCATCGCAATCTGGAATGTGGCTAAAGGGCAAAGGTGATGAACTGGGGCTCGACACCTGAGCTGCCCATAAGCCAAACCTACCAAAAGCAGCACGAGACACCAAAAAAAAAAAAAAAAGGGTTTTTACCGGCAGATGACTGACTCTAATACTTACAGATCGTTATTGGATTTCCTATTATCCAAACCTCCAAAATAATCTTCTACATATGTTTGGCTCCTCGTAGCTCCATTTGCTCAATAAGGCCCAAAAGATCTGTGGATCACTCTCAAGTCTTCATCAACATGCCTGAAGATACACGCAACAAACAAAAGCCAAATGCTCCTTCTCCTAGCAACATGAGAAACAGTAGGTCGGCCCGCTGGCGAATCGGTCCACAAAGTCCAACAACATCCTCACACCTTCGGTAACTAGACGATCCACCTCCAAGTCCGGTCACCCAAGCAAAGTCTGACTGAATTACATCTGCATGGAAGGAATGCTGTAAATGTTCTAGTCCCACCCACCAATAGCACTCTTCAGAACAAGAACACACCCCAGAACGCGAAACATGATAAGACTGGTCCAACATTATGCAAGTATCCAAGAACGGTTTTACAACTTCATGAGTTTCAAAACTCACTAAAGACCTAAGGTTATAAGCACCTAAGTGTCACATTTCATGATTAAAAATTACGAACATTCTTCATGACTCTCAAAGTTATTCATGAATAACATTTTTCAGATTTCATTTTGAGTTCAGCGGAATAATGGCAAGATTAGATTTATGTAAGAACAGCCCAGCCACGGGCTCACCATGACATTAACACAGCTGAAATCACTGGACCTGGACGTTAGTTTGAATAGCGCAGTCACGCGCTTTGAAGGGACGTGATCATGTCGCGCTTCTTCCTCAGCCTCACTTGATTTAAAAGGCTGATCTTTCTAATTCATAACTGTGATGATTTTCCTATCTTCATGTGGTTTTATTTTTGGTAAACACGAAGATTACTATGTTTCTTACTAAATTATACATCATTTGAGACGACGCGATATACCACTAACACAATTTAATTTTCCTTTGAGAAATAATTCTCATTTTCTTTTAGGAAATAACTTTCATTTTCTTTTTGGAAAATAATTTTCTTTTGTTTTCATTTTTAATTTAATTTCAGATTTCATTTACATTTTCTAACTTATGATTTCTTTTTCTTTTTTTAGGGTAACCTTCCTACCTGCCAAATATTTCTAAAATTTTCATTTTGTTCTTTCTTTGAACTTATTTGCGCTAATTAAGGCCATATGTATATAAAATACACAAAGGATTTATAATTTGAGCACACTTATAAACCATGAACTACTAAACCTGCTCTAAGAACCAATCAGATATACAACAACCTGAAGAAGAAAGGCATCAAAGCCATATATACATCAAGTATAAATTTATTAAGAACCTTAATATGCGCCTAAACAAAGTTCCAGTAACAAACTATAACGCTAATGTGCTGCCTACAAATCAAGAACGATTTCATTAAGGCCTAATCACTGTAATTTCGCCACTGAACGATAGATTCTATATTCTGGCACCCTATGCCTCAACAAGCGAGCCGCTCTCCCCGAGATCGGGTCAACTTCTCGCTCTCCAGTTGCCATTACTCAGAAATGAAGTAATAAATTGGCTCATGTCAATTTGTCACAAATTAAATCAAAATCAAAAAGAGAAATGGGTGTGTGTTCATACCGACGGGACTTCATCATTTAGTGTTTCACAGTAGATTAAACCGTTGGCTACCTCTCCAAAGCACAATCCCACGCAAGCGACTTTGCATTTTCAAAGGAAATTTCAAAGAATTGAATAAGCTCAATCAAACGTGTTCAACAAAGCAGCAGCAGGTTCACTTCAACGTGCGCCGCTACTGTTTAGGGGCGATCCGTCATCATTTACGCTAAAGTCACGCAATGTGATCGCCGTCTTCCCGGCCGCACAAACAGATCGGCGGTCTTGAGACAGTTGGGGGCTCGATGCTCACGCGAATTCTCCCGCAGCGATACCAGCCTCGCCAATCGATGATCTTTCACACTGCACCAACCACAAAAGGATTTACCACGATCACAGATGCCACCAGAGGAACTGCAGTGAATTCCTGCAGTGGCTGTCATCAGATTTCGCCAAACCGCTTTCCTCCACCGTAGGCTCCTTCAAACATCGTCCGAGGATCGACGGACCACACCTGGTCTGAGAGAATCCACAGCTGTCCGCCACCGCACGCCACAGACCTATCGACGCCCTAGCCAGACGGGCCGCTCCCAGTCGGGCGCGACCTCAATACAAAGGAGGCGCTCATAACAGATTTCGCTTCAAGGTCCGCACCCATCATGATAAGATAAGTGATCATTCTTGTGATCAATTAAAGGCAAACAGTAAGAAGTATAAATGAATACAAATGGGATACTACGCCACACTGAGCGCCGTTCTACTTAGATGCCAGGAGAAGAGCGCCAGTTTTTCGTCCCGCATATCACCCAATCCTCACTCATGATAGCCCTCTCCAAAGGGCTCCGCTCCTTCACGAGACTCGGGAAGTGAGAGCACCTGCTCAGGTGCCATGACCAATGACAATCTTTCATGGCCTGGTGAAGAAAGTGAATTTACTGTATGTCTATGGATATCTGATACTCACAGAGTCCAGTCCATGTCACCCAAGAAGTCCCCTTTCTCCATTAGCTCGGAGAACCATGGCTCCCTGCAGCGATGAGGGTCTGGCAACCGCAGGACCTGCAACTCAACGCTCCCAGGAACTCAGTCGAGCAGGAGCTGAGCTTCGCCGACAAATTTCTTCAGCCTGTCACACAATCAAGAGGAATCACCAAAGCCACAGACGAGGCCCTCTCGTTTCACTGTATTGTGATGAGGGAGCCGCTCTCCTCCATCACACCTGTCACTACGGGTCTTCCCCACAAATTAGTTCTGAACGAAGAATCAAGTAATAAACCAGATCGTAATACTTCACATAAGTTCCACCATCATCTTACGCCGTAGTCCGCTACAGGCCTCCCACACACCATTCCTTCGCCCATTACCTAAGAAACCGTAAATCATGCCGTATCCTTCCAAAGTGACTCCACCACCAAAAGGTAAGGTAAAGGTTTGTCCTTAATCGGTCCAAGAAAGCATGACTGTGCTAAGGTTACCTGTGAACTTCCTCTTCACGATATCCCTCTCAACCAACTTATAGATCAACGCTCCATCACGATCATATCTTCCTTCCACATACAAACAGAAATCATCGCTATTGTAATTTAGTCACCTGATGTTCCCGGCCTCATTATGACGGAAACAAATAATTTTGCTTAACATCAATTTGTTAAATGATCATAAAAGAATGGAAGAGATTTAGCAGTGAGTAAAGTGGACTCCTGGAGCCTATCAAGCTCTTCACTCGTCTCGTAGGATGTGTGACCAGAGCCCACACGAGGTGCCTACTCTTCCGGTGTTCACCACGCAGAGCCCCCTCACCGGACGACCTCACTCCGCTGATGTCTGCCTGCCTTGACTCCACTCGCCCCTCCTCGCGAACTCAAGAATGATCACCGCTAGCTTGAAGGTCATTTAAAGCTCTCAACAAAAGAGTTTATATCCATGGAGCTCTCCTGCAGAAGCTCAGACGCCACCGCACGCAGCAAATTCAGGTGTCACACATGACGCACAAGCTTCAGTTGAGTTTTCAGCCTGGTTCTCAAACGCTTCTTTCTGCCATCCTTGGCCATATTCCTACCAACCCGATCACCTGCGGATAAATTGGGCCGGAGTCAAGTCTAATTCAAGCTCAATCCGGTTCAATGGTACCCGGCAAATATTTCGCTATAACGACGACATGCTTCGAGTGTGTCTCAGCGTAAGCTGTCATAAACCAAATTCCGAGATGGTAGAAAGTTTATCCATCACCTAAGATCCCTAATATCAAATTTCACTGCAACGTAAGTGTCCTAAGGCTATTTTTCGAAGCAATTTCACATGAATAAAAACCGCTCAAAAATTTCACCAGTGCTGCTCAAAATCTAACAAAATTCGAAACAAATACATGGTTATGTTCAACATCACCTACTGTCCATTTCAATGAGATCAATTTGATGTTGTAACGATTGGGAAAAGCTCCAATTTTCATCAAAGAATAAACCCAATTTATACGAAATCACAAATGAAGATTACTCTGGACGTTATGACACACTGACACTAGTGCGTTTAAAGCAAGCTTTTGAATCAAACCTACGTGAAATGGGGAAGATTTGAGAGAGAAATGAGTGGATTTGTGTTTCAATGCAATGAAATAACTGCTTTCCATTTCGCTTTACGCAGAAAGCTAAAATCGGGGAAGTTAGACGTGGAAGAAAGGGCCACAGCTTCTTCCAAGAGGACGCAGCCTACGCGCTCTTCCTTTAGTCTTCCATACGACTGAAAATTCTTTTTGTGTTCAAGTATTTCCAGGGCCCATCTTTAAAAGCGCCTCTTCTGACATGCTATTTTACTCTTTTGGTCCGCCGACGATTTTATTTCGTCTGGCCGTGATCGCCGCCAGATCGCTTTATTCCTTCCGACTTCGCTTGTCGCAACGAAAGCATTTACTTATTTACAAAAATTCGACGCGACGTTCATTATGTCTCAAGCGAGAGTAAGCTTGATATACTTTCCCTTCACGCATAAGAAGAACAATCCTAACTACGTTCTCAACAAGAGGTTTTTATCGTGATTGCCTCTCTCAAGACGCGAGATTGTAGACCCCACCATGATTCTCTCCAGCTCCTTGTCCTCGCTACTTGCCATTTTTCCTAAAGATTATCCAAACAAGCCCCTCTAGCTTCCAAATTGTGTCCTACTTCGCTTTCAATATTTCGATTCCCGCGAGTTCGACGAGGGTGTCGTTCTCCGTGGTTCCTAAACCTGTGTTTCTTGCTCAAACCCAAATTAGGGGACTTTTAATTCATAGGATCCTAACTTGGGTTCATAAGCCTTCAAATTCCCCCAAACCAGTCAGAGTTCCTATACCTAACCTCCCAAGTTACCCCTGTTGAACTTATATTTAACTCTCTTATCGATGCTTTCCTTTAAATTCACACTCCAGAAGACAATCCTTATATCTCAGTCTTACCCTTAGCTCCCATGCTCAACTCCTTAGCTCCTACGCAACTCCGAAGCATCTCGAGTAAGAAGTCTGTATGGTCTCTTCTCTTATGGCCGGCGAGCTCTCCTACGTAGTCTAATGGACGCCCTAAACGACCTCTCCCTGAGAATGATGGGATCTGTTCTAACGGCAGTCCTTGGTCTGGGACTCCTCAGCTATTCTTTACATGCCACAGATACACACACCTTCTGTCGACTGATGGTTACACTTTGACTTTCGCTCGTCAAGCCCCACCAAAGTGGGGGTTTCAGATACTCTCATTTCCTCGCACTTGTGAAACCACCTGGGTGATGATTGGCCGCGATGCTTGATGCGCTGAACGATTTTGTGACAGTCAGAAGATTATCGCTGGCTGATTGCTCAAATATTAATGTCTAATTCTTTAATTGCCATCTACGCTCCGACACTAGCTGCTGGCGCATCAGAGTACATCTGAACCGCCCAAACCGCTCTATTTCGTCATATCCAAATCCCTAGTGGAATGTTCGAACGTTCCGAATTTCTATTCCATATATTTCACAAATTTATCTTTAGCAAATAAATCCCGTGAATATTCATGATAAATATTAAGGAAATCAATTATTTCCCCTACCATAACTCAAACGCTGAAATCTTTCTTCAACAGAGGAAACCTTCCCGGGAATAGACGCATAGTGTCGCGCTCTTCCAAGAGACGCAGCGGGCCGCGCTTCCTGTGCCTTTTTCAATGTTTTTCATCTTTTCATATCTTTCCGAGATTCACTTCCAAAGAGTCTCCAAACCTTACCCTTCACGTGATTATAAAATAGGGAGTTTCGCTCATATTTCTACGCGAAAGTGTCCGCCCCTTCTCCCCTTTATCTAGACTTTGTTCTTACTTATCGGCGCTACGCGGCTTGAACTTTCACCACGGTGTTTCATCCTTCCTGCACCACCTCTCCACGATGACCGGGCTTCAATTTGACCAACTCCACATATCATGTTTTAACCCACCACTAATCGCTTCTCTACGCCGAGGCACTTTTCAGATTCGCGCCTGAAAGCATCACTAATCATATCTTTAGTCCTCTCTCGCTTCGCCAACATGTAAGTCCGAGGTGTATAATCCTTATTTATTTATTGTATTTTATTTATTGTATCATCAATGTGAAGAGATTTAGGCCGTGAAATACCATTAAAACGACTTCTAAAATCATGTTTAAAAACCCTCTTTCGGATTTGAGTTAACCACGGGAGACGCGACGCAAAGAATCATTTTCGCTCTTCGAGGAGCCAGCCTGCCAGCTTCTCTTCGTGAGGCCGCTGGCCGCCTTCCGCTTCCTTTCTTTCGCTACCTTCCGAATTCGTATTCAAAATCTTTCTTTGCTTGTTCGCCATAATTCTTCGCCTTAGTATCATAATAATTCCACATGTATTATAATCATTCATTCATATTGCCATGAATTCATCAATCACTTAAATCCTAATTGTCCAACACGCGCGGGTTAGCATGGCTTGAAGATATTTTGTTTTTGTGGTTGACTCGGTTTGACTCGTTGTTGGAGTCGGGATTTAAATTTTCGAGTCGGTTTTTGGTCCGGTGTCGGTTTTGACTCTAGTTAGTGTCATCGCGACCCCGTCGTCATGCATTAAACACTCCAGGTATTTTTGAAATGTTTTGAAATGTTTTGTTTTCGAAATCGTTTTAAGTTTTCCGACGTAAAGTTGTACACAAACTGTCGATCAAACGCTGCGATCCCAAAACATGTTGTAGTCCGATAACCATCGGGTGTTTGTTGGAGTCTCAGCAGATACTGGGTATCTACACTTTGATGTTTCCATTTTTTAGGAACAAAGGCGTTTTGTTCCCCCTCAGAGGCAACAGTCTCCGTGACTGTTGTCTGTTGATTAGAGGCAGACTCTGGATTGGTGTTTGAGGATTCTTCTGAGGCAACAGTGTCTGGGACTATTGCTGTTCTGGAAGTGTATGCAACAGTCGTAAGGACCATTGCTGAATGAGGGGTGGAATCAGAGGCAACGGTGTCATTGTTTATTCCCCCTGGATTGATGCTTGCACCAGAAGGCAACATTGTCTGTGAATGTTGCCTAACGTCATTGTTTGGTGCTTCCTCATCCTCAAACACAAAGTCTTTTCTCACGAGACCTATCTCAAATTCATCATCCTCATCATCTTCATCATCTTTACCTTCATTTTGTACCTGTCCAAGAATGCTAGATTCATCAAATATGACATGGACACTTTCCTCAATTAGCATGGTTTGTTTGTTATAAACTTTATAAGTCTTGCTATGGTCGGAATAACCAATAAAAATCGCTTCATCACTACGTGGATCGAATTTTTCCAAGTTATCTTTACCATTATTGTGAACAAAACATTTGCTCCCAAAGCATCTAAAATATGAAATATTGTTTTTCTACCACGTAAAATTTCATAGGGCGTTTTATTGATTATGCTTCTTATCATGACTCGATTATAAATATTGAAAGCGGTGTTTACCGCTTCGGCCCAAAAGTTTTTAGGCAATTTACTACACAACAACATGGTTCTAGCCATACTTTCAAGGGTCATTTTCATTCATTCGACCACTCCATTTTGTTGTGGTGTTCTAGGAGCCGAAAAATTATGGTCTACACCATTGTCATTACAATAAGCACTAAATGATGAGTTTTCGAATTCGGTTTCATGATCCGTTCTTATGGAAACAAGTTTGAAATCAAGTTTATTTTGAATCTTTTTCAACCAGATTAAAAACTCATCAAATGCCTTACTCTTGGAGCTTAAGAAAAGTGCCCAAACAAACCTAGAATAATCATCAACAATGACACACACATAACGACTACCACCTCTACTTCTAGTTCTCATTGGTCCACATAGGTCGATATGCAAAAGTTGTAATGGACGAAGAGTACTCACAATTCTTTTAGGTTTAAAGGAACTTTTAACATGTTTGCATTTAGCATATTCATCACATACTTTATCAAAGTCAAATTTCATGTTGGTAAAACCTTCTACCAAGTCAAGTCTTCTAAGAGTATTAAGAGTTTTAGCACTAACATGTCCAAACCTTTTGTGCCACAACCAAGGGTCATTTTTTATTATACTCATGCATGACATGGTATGACCGGATAACGTGTCTAAGTCGGTTAAGTAAACATCTTTGACACGTCTCCCTTCGAGAATAATTTCATGAGTTGGGGCATCAATTATTCGATACAAATTAGCACTAAATTTCGCAATATTACCTTTATCACAAAGTTGAGAAATGCTAAGGAGATTATGTTTCAAACCTTTGACAAGCCGCACATTGTCGACACAAAGTAAAGATGACTTACCGACCTTTCCCATGCCTATTATTTCACTTTTCTTGTCGTCGCCAAAAGTTACATTACCACCATCATAGGCTTCTAGTGAGAGGAATTGGATTCTATCTCCCGTCATGTGACGAGAACATCCACTATCCAAGTACCAATTGCGGTTGCCTCTCACCAAGCCCAACACAAGATTAGACTTTGAGTTTAGGAACCCAAATAAATTTGGGTCCCTTTTTATCCTTTACATTTCGCAACAAATCTTTTCGAATCCAAACTTGTTTTATAACCTTAATGTTTTTGTTAATAATGTCATTATGTCTTTTCTTGCAAGCATTAAAGATATGACCGGTTTTACCAAAATAGTTGCAAATGATGTACTCGGGAAGACCAACATATTTTCTTCTACTAAAGTCGGTTTGAGTTGGATCCGGTTTTCTAAGGCAACAGTCGGACTAACTATTCCATTTGAAACCGAGACCGGCAGTTTTATCGCATCTCTTGGACTCATTAGTGAGGAAATTTAAGACATTTTGACTTCCTTCCCAATTTTTAGACACATTCTTAGCCTCAACAAGTTCCCTTTTTAGTTCCTCGACTTTAAAGGTGAGATACTTGTTCCTTTCTTTAGAGTTTTCTAACTCCTTCTTCATTAAGACATACAAAGATTTTAATTCCATGAAAGTTTCAGATTTTTGTTGAACATTAAGTTTAAGACTCGAGATGCATCTATCTAAATGAACAATTTTGGTCTTAGACAAGCTACATTCGGGGGATTTATTTTGAAGTTTGACAACATTTTCATAAAGCATTCAAATATCCCTTTTATAGGCATCTAAGTTGATTTTAAGACACTCATTCTCTTTAGATAAATTAGTGACTAGTTCATTTGACACTACCTTGACACTTTCAGAGGCAACAGTCTGAGACACTGTTGTTTTAAGTTCTTCTATCTCATCAACTAAGTCATCAATTACACCTTTAGAGATGGATTGTTCATTTAGTAGTTCATCACTTTCCTTGGTTATCATGGACATTTGTAAAATAAGAGTAGTATTGACATTCTCAAGATCCGAAACATCATTGGGGTTCGACCTAAGACACTCTAGTTCATTTGACAACTCTTTGTTCAATTTGTTTACTCTTTTCACCTCATTGTATGCCTCAGAGGTAACAGTCACACTGTTTGTTGCCTTAAGTTCATTTTTAAGGTGAAAGTTTTCTTGAGCAATTTCCTCTATTTCATCTTGCATGAGTTCCAATTTTTCAGTTTGAGAACGACACTTATCAAAGAGTTTATCAAGAAGCTTACATACTTTTTCTTTGAAGTAAGTCCTACCCTTGGCTTTTAGAAGTTTTACCTCGTTGTCGGGATCGGAGTCGGAATCATCGGGAAAAGCCATAAGGCATCTAAGGTGTTCGGTTTTGGAGGATTTGGAGACTTTGTCCTTGAGATGATTTGTAAGACACATTTTTGCCTCTAGTTCCTCCTCGATGATTTCATCATCCTCGGAGTCGGATATTCCCCAAATGGCGGACATAACCCGGTTCTTGTAGTCCTTTTTAGCCTTATCTTGCTTATCTTTAGACTTAATCTCATCCCACTTAGGACATTCTTTAATTTGATGTGATTTGTCACCACACTTAAATCATCCAATAGTAGTAGAGGGTCTTTTCTTTGGAAACCGTTTTTTTCGTGTAATTGTGGTTGAACCTCTTATGTCCATAGCCATTCACCATTCCAACTAAGTTCCTAGAGAACAAAGAAAACTCATCTTCCTCTTCATCCTTATCATCAATTGAACGGGATGTTGGAGCAAGACTCTTTTCCTTTGAAGATTTACTAGAATGCTTATCGAGATTAAACTCGTGAACCATTAGTGATCCCATTAGTTCATGAAGAGATAGAATGGATAAATCTTTGGCCTCCTCTATGGCGGTTACCCTAGGTTGCCATTTAGTGGTAAGACTACAAAGAATTTTTCGAATGATGTTCTCGGACTCGAAATTTCTCCGTATACTTTTTAGTTTATTGATAATACATGAAAAGCGAGATGAAAAGCTATTTATTGACTCGTCCTTTGCCATGTGAAACATCTCATATTGTTACATGAGAAGATCAATACGGTACTTTCTAACTTGAGACGTCCCTTCATAGGCAAGAAAAAGGGAATCCCAAATTAGCTTGGCCATAGGACAACCGGATATCCGACTTACTTCGGCGTCTCCTACACACCGTTGAAGAATCGACATTGCTTTCGAGTTCTTTTCGGCCAATTTAAAATCATTTTCATTGTAATCTTTTTCGGCCTTGATTTTAGTAGAACCCGTAATAATGTCGGTTTCTTCAATAATAAGAGGTCCATCCTCAATGATTTTCCAACATTGTTAATCGATACTTTTGATATGGTACCCCATTTTGAGCTTCTACCACCCAAAATTTTCACCGGTAAAGACCGGGATCTTGGAGTGTTTTAAGGAATCAATATCGCAAGAATCAAACTCTAAGGCGGTTAGCCTTGATCAAGAGCACGAGGCTCTGATACCAATTGAAGAATTTAGGATTCTAAGTACCTAATAGGAGGAGGGGGTGAATTAGGTACTATTTTTAAAATTTCAACTTAGTCTTTATTGAATTAAAGCAAGTTGATTGATAATATGAAAAACAAAAGGATACATCAAGTAAATTGATTCATTAAGAGTGTATCACGTTGTTAAGAAGATTGTTTTAAGGCAACAGTTGATCTGACTGTTGCTTGTTTGTCTTAGCACATGAGATAAGACTACTGACCAAAAGCAATAGTATCAGCCTATCAGGAACTATTGTTAAATAAAAACGTGAGTGAACTATGAGTAATATAAATGCAGCGGAAATTAAGATAACGAAAGATTAACACGATGCTTTTGAATTGGTTCGGCCAACACTCTAAGGGCCTACGTCCAATCTTCTTTTATTAATAAGTTAAGTGATCTACTCCAACTACTTAAACACTTATAGTAAAAGGACCAACAACCTACTCCGGTTGCGACACAAGTTCCAAGACTACTCCGTTTAGAAACTCAAGACTCTAACTTTAATGTTTACAAAGATCAAGTTTCCTCAAACTGATTCTATGGAAGAATTGATAAGGACAACTTATTGATCAAACAATTCTAGGTAAGAGAATGCAATACTTAAGGCAAAGGTAGTGAGGATTATTGCCACTGGAAGACTTAGAAATATTTTGCAAAGGAAGTAAAAAGATTTAAGTTCTTAAAAACAATTTTGAAAAACACTTTGAAAATCTCAGGAAAGTCTTGATAAGTGAAGGAGAAGAGTGCCCCTTTTATAGGGAAGCAAACTAGGGTTTAGAGGTCAAGACATAAGATAGAAGACAAATAAATTTGACTTAGCCAAGTTTGCATAAAAGGGGTGTATTCTTTCAAAGGTTGAAGAGGAAAAGGAGCTTTGTTACTATCTTTAAAAAGCCTTAGAGAAACGGTCAAGACAAGGTCGACAACCAAGTGAATACATTTTTTTAGAAACAATTTTGGAAAGAAACAAGCTCCTCTTTCCAAAAGCCAAGATGAAATGTATTGCCATTTTGAGTTAAAATCTTTTGAAAGATGCCAATGGAATATCCTTTTCCTAAACAACAACCTTTCACAAAACTCAAATATCAGAAATGAGTATTTCAAAAATAGAGATTTGTATTAGAGTATTTTTTTTTTTGAAATCGAAAACTTCTTCCAAGTGACACGAGTTAATGCAACAGTCTTGCTGACTGTTGCCTTAGTAAGCAAACCGTTGTTGAACAACAGTATTCCTTACTGTTGCCTTAGTACTACACTCTTTTACCCTTACATAAGTGACTCTTATTACAACACATTTCTTGGGTAGCTTGTTCAACACGTTTCGACCATAAGCATTTGATAATCTTTTGATTTGGAGGTTGGACTTAATCCTGAAATGAAACATCTTAAAGCAAGGTTAAAGTAGGCATGTCATCATCAACAAAAGTGTTCTAACAGCAGTTAATTAAAACTCTACAATTATAATATATATATATATATATATATATATATATATATATATATATATATATATATATATATATATATATATATATATATATATATATATATATATATATATATATATATATATATATATATATATACATATATATATATATACATATATATATATATATATATATATATATATATAAGCGTTCTCATGAGTCCATCATATCTAATAAGGCCCTGTTCTTTTGGACTTAAATTCACTTAATTTAAGTTCACTTCAGATCCTATAAGTTCGATTCGTTCAGATTCGAGATCCTATAAGTTCGATTCGATTCGATTCGAGATCCTATAAGTTGGGATTGATTCGAGATCTTATAAGTTCGATTCGAGATCCTATTAGTTCGATTGAGTTGAGTTCAGATCTTATAAGTTCAGTTCAGATCCTATACCTCACTTAATTTAAGTTCACTTCAGATCCTATAAGTTCAGTTCAGTTCAGTTCAGATCCTATAAGTTCAGTTCAGATCCTATAAGTTCAGTTCAGTTCAGATTCTATAAGTTCAGTTCTGTTCAGATCCTATAAGTTCAATTCAGTTCAGTTCAGATCCTATAAGTTCAGTTCAATTCAGATCAGATTAGTTTCAGTCCAAAAGAACAGAGCCTAAGTCTCTAAGTCTTTATATGAGCCTTTGGATAGAGTGGGTAAAGGGATGAGATTCAATGAAAATGAAGGGCTAGAAACTAATCTGACTAAACAAGATGCTTATTTTTCTAATTTCCTCCTCAACTCAATTACTCCCCCCTCACTAATCATTCATATCCTCTCATTATCACAACCATTTTCCTTCCCTCTATCTCACTTCTCTCATTTAATAAACCAAAAACCAAACCAAAAAAAAAACCAACTAACAACGACACCAACGACCGACCTCTCGATCACCACCGTCACCAACTAACAACTACACCCACCACTCACGCCACCGCCAGCACGAAAACCACCAGCCACCACTCACCCCACCGTCACACCTCCTCTTTCACCCCACCAAACCAACACATCTCCTTCTTCTCCTCGGCGACACCTCCTTCTTCTCCTCCTTCCAGACATGCCGCTCCAACCAATATGGCAACCACAACGACAACAATCACCTGGCCTTCTCTACCTCGGCGACACCTCCTTCTTCTCCTCCTTTCAATTTTTTTTTGGAATCGATTTTAATTGAATTCGCTGTGATGATGGGATTATGTTGTACTAGTATTTTTTTGAAGAATAAGGTGTTTGTTTATGTAGTGCACTTGGAGCTTGATAAATGATTTTTTTAGTTTTGTCTACTACATTAGATGAGCTCTATTTTATGCTTGCGTTGCGAGTAATCATTCACTTACAATATCAGTTTTATTGTTAATTGGTTTTTATTTTTAATTATCAAGTGATGATCCAGCGGAATAACAGTAAGTAAGTTGATGCAGGTGAAAGCTCCATCAATCAAAAGAGAGATCTTCCTGAGCACTCGATGAATCGGTTTTATGTCATAATTTTTTTTGTCCTCGTCCAGATCTGCCAAAAAGGCCGGATCTCTGCGTGGTTGTTGTGGCTCCCTTTTTTTTTCAGATTTATTTTATTGGTTTTTGTTGTTTCGATTTCTATTTTTGCTTTACTTTTTTTTACGGTTTCGATTTCGATTTCTATCAGCGTTCACCAAGGCCGGTTCTTGTTGCTTTACTTTTTTTTACAGATTTACTTTACTTTTTGTTGATTTTGTTGAGAAATTACGGTTTTTTTATTTTTCAGATTTATTTTATTGGTTAAATTTTTTAATCTCGTATTGTTTAAATATGTCTTGTTATACTATTTACGACTAAAGTTATACCCTTAAAACATTAAAGTTATACTATTTACGACTAAAGTTATACCCCTAAAACTTTAAAGTTATACTCCCTCCACTTTTTTATATATGACGTTTTACATTTACGAGATAAGCCTTTGACTTTAATATTTACAAAAATATATTTGTTCAAAAAATATAAAAATGGTACCATTAAATTCCTTACGAAAAACTCTTTCATATGAGTATACATATCATAATATTTAGTCTTATATTTTAAGAGATATTGAAGAGAGAATGGAGTGTCTCAAAATGTGAGAAAGTCATATATAAAAAAATAGAGGCAGTACTATTTACGCCTAAAGTTAGGCTCCGTTTGGCAAGGCATTTCAGGTACCTGATTTGGTCAAAGTAGCTTATTTGACCAAAATTCCAGGTGCCTTATTTTTTTTGTAAGCGTTTGGCAAGTAGCTTATTTAACCAAATAAGTTACCTGAAATGAAATGCTACCTAGAGTAGTATTTGAGATTTCAGGTACCTGATTTGGTTTAATTTTCCGTTTTTACCTTTTAAATCTATAATGTTAAATAATTATCATATCTTTTTACGTCATTTCATCAAAATCAGTTACCTTTTCAGTTAGTTTGCCAAACATCTTTTTATATAATCAGTTACCTTATCAGTTTCTAATTTTCAGCTACCTTATCAGTTACCTTTTCAGGTTTCAGGTACATTTTCAGTTTTCAGCTACCTTTTCAGTTAGTTTTACCAAACAGAGCCTTATACCCTTAAAACTTTAAAGTTATACAATTTATACTATTTTGTTGTGTGTTGTTATTTACTTATTATGTTGTTATTTACTTATTTTTTATTGTCCATTTTTTTTATTTTTCAGATTTACTTTGGTTTATTTTTGATTTTTTGTATGGACTTTTGATATTTAGATAATGGCTTTTTTTTTTCAGATCTATTATTGTTGGTTTAAAGTTAGTATTGGTGGTTTTTAGGATTTCGGATATATATTGGACTAAAGTTATACGATTTTGGACTAAAGTTATACAAAAATGGACTAAAGTTATACAAATAAAGACTAAAGTTATACAAAAATTGACTAAAGTTATACAAAAATGAGATTGAAGTTATACAAAAATGGACTAAAGTTATACAAAAATGAGATTGAAGTTATACAAATATGCACTAAAGTTATACAAAAATGGACTAAAGTTATACAAAAATTGACTAAAGTTATACGAAATTAGACTAAAGTTATACAAAAATTGACTAAAGTTATACAAAAATAGACTAAAGTTATACAAATATGGACTAAAGTTATACAAAAATTGGACTAAAGTTATACAAAAAATTGATTAAAGTTATACAAAAATTACACACATTCCTACTGGAGTTATACATTCATTGAGTAGAAGTTACTCATATCGTTACTAGAGTTATACATTTACTGAGTATAAGTTATACATTTACTGAGTGCAGTTATACGTTTAGTCCATATTTGTATAATTTTAGTCCATTTTTGTATAACTTTAGTCCATTTTTGTAAAACTTTAGTCCATTTTTGTATAACTTTAGTCCATTTTTGTATAACTTTAGTCCATTTTTGTATAACTGTAGTCCATTTTTGTATAACTTTAGTCCATTCTTTGTATAACTTTAGTCCACCAAACTACCACCACAAAACGAGATAATAAAGTTATTTTTTCAAAAGATTAAAATTAACTTATTATATGAGATTTATTTTACCCAAAATCTTAAGAAAAAAAATGTAAAAAAAAAAGCGAGAATTGAGAAAATAGATAAAAAGATAAGAATAAACAAAATAATGGACAACAAAAAAAACAAATGAAAAAAACACAACAAAAAAAACGAATGAAAAAAATAACTCAAAACATAAAAAATAACATCAAAACGAAAAAAAAAACAACGCTACGGCAGCGGTGGGGTTGGCGGCGGGGGTGGTTGTGAGACGGTGGGTCGTGGCGGTGGGTGGTGTCGGGTGGGGTGGTGGTGTAGAGGAAGAAAACTTTTTTATTTGTTTGGATTTTTGATTTTTTGGGTTTTTGATTTTTGTGGGTTTTTTTTATTTATTTGGATTTTTGGGTTTTTTTTTATTTATTTGGGTTTTTTTTTTTTGAGAGAGTTTGAGAGAATAGAGAAATGAAATGTGTAAGATGAGAGAGATATGGATGAGTGGAAAACAAATATATAGTAAATTAGTGATTAATTAGAGTGGATTAGTGAAGAAGGAGAGCGATGGTGAGATTAGCTATTAAACACACTTTTTTAGGGTTGATCTTGGCCATCCATTTTCACCATCCAATGGCCCTTAATAGAACTTATGGACTCAATACATATACATAACCTTAGTTGATCTCTCTCTCTCTCTCTCTCTCTCTCTCTCTATATATATATATATATATATATATATATATATATATATATATATATATATATATATATATATATATATATCAATTAATAATTAAGTTAACTATTTCATTCTAAACTCATACTTTCATTGGCTATAAGTATTAATCTCATATCAACCTAATTAATAAACTATCAAAACATTCTTAAACTAATCAAACCCACTAATTTTAATGAATACCCGTTAAAAAAGTGTTGATAAAACAGAAAAATTACATGTGATATGCACAAATTATGATCCATTATTGTCGAATTATTAACGAATTGGTTAGAGGTTTTGAGAGGGAGAGAAAAGCGAGAGTTTTTTTAATTATCTTTTAAGATGAAGGGCACTTATAGAATATCATGGGAAAATGCGCGAGATTGAGTAATTGATGCGCAGAATTTAACAATTGCGAAAAAGTATCGCCCCATGCTACCGAATATTTGTTCCGACTCCAGTTGACGCCGATGTGTTAGGCTTTAAAAATCAATAATACGTTTCTTGCGTTTAAACAACTACGTGTATATATGTACACTAAATTTTAAGCAAATTACTAAAAATAAGAAAGATTCTCTCTTATGAGAGAGTTCATAGAGTTAGGCTCTATTCTTTTCGACTGAAAACAACCGAACCGAATTAAAATAAGAGTTAATTTGTAATAGGTGAGATGAACTGAACTAAATAGAGCTAGACTAGACGAAATAAGCAGAAATTAAAACCAAAAAGAATGGGGCCTTAATATGGAGTATATGATAGAAAGTTTGTATAATGATAAAATAGTTATAGTGATTTAACCATTGGTATGACATAGTTGAGTTTCTTAATGAATTTCCTCACACAAGTGTTTTCTTCCTTTTTTAAATTAAAAGATTCGATCTCAAACATTATTAGATATTAGATACTTAAATTTTATAGAACTGCCTGGTCTTAAAAGATTAAAAGGGCTTTAGACTATACCTTTTTGAAAATCAATTCATTTTAGTCCCGTGATAAATATTTCGAAATCATTGTTTAGATATTACCCAGGCAACGCTCGGCCAGGAAATATAGTTTATACAAATAAGAAGCATAAAGACCTAGTCTAAGGTTGGTAATTAGTTACCTAAATACAAGATATTTGATTCCTAAAATATTTGATTCCTAATTATTCTCAACACTTTTTTAGTCTTCATCGAGGGGTGGAGCTAGGGGCTAGCGGAGTAGCACGGGCACTTGCCTTCCTAGTTGTTAGGATTTCGAAGTTTTTAGTTAAATTTTACGATTTTTTTTTAGTGTACCTTATAGCCAGGTCAATCTCCGAACTAGAAAAAAACAGATTTTGAAAAACGGCAACCCCGAATCGAAGTCAAAATACCCGGTTCTGGACTTCTGGTGTTGTGGGGAAGGGAAAGGAAGGGGAAGGGAAATGGAGTGTGAGTGTTTGGATATAATTTTCCTCCAAATCTTGCTTATTATGGAGAAATTTTGATTAGGCTTGGAGGAGGGAAATTATATCCCTCTAAATCTCTCCACTTCCATTACTCTCCGCCCTTATTTGCTATCCAAACAAGAGAATTTAAATCCCTTACTCTCCTTCCCTTTCTTTTCACTCCAAATCCCTCAATCCAAACACCCTAAAAGAGTGTTTGGATAGGAAAGAAAATGAGGGAAAGGAAGAGGAGGGAGAATGGAGGACATGATTTTCCCTTCAAATCTTACCTAATGTTGGTGGAGAAATAATTTGTCTTGTAAGAAAGA
Source organism: Silene latifolia (assembly GCF_048544455.1). Lineage (NCBI taxonomy): Eukaryota > Viridiplantae > Streptophyta > Magnoliopsida > Caryophyllales > Caryophyllaceae > Silene > Silene latifolia. Next base: position 216,059,094 of record NC_133538.1, on the reverse strand, counting down.
AATAGAGGGATCCATTTTCCCTCCCTTTTGAATCCCTCTACCTTCATTTTGCTAATCAAATAATAGAATCTCATCCTTCCAATTACCTCCCGTCCCTTTCCCTCAATCCAAAACACCCTAAGACTTCGGTTTGCATGGAAGTAAGACTGAAAAAATGATAATGCTTTACTACGGAGTACTTCATTTTTCTGACCCCCTTGACATTCTCAGATCCTTGTAATGCTGATTATAGTAAGTTGTCTTTGAGATGTTACTTTCATGGTTTTCACTTTTGACTGCATTATTCATTGCTCTAATTTTGTTCGGTTGAGCTAATGAAGCCTGGTACAGCTGTAATCTTCCAATTGCGAAGATTGATATGTTCAAAAAGACAATGAGAGTATGAGACCAGCAGTTGGCACATGGGATCGTATCGAGGTAACCAACTAACCAAGCCTGCTAGTTTAACTGTGAATGAGGAAACCCATGTCTCCTTGGTTAACTATGAGCTCTTTTTTTTTTTTTTGGTACGCACTATGAGCTCGTTAATGTCATCGAGAAAGGACAATAATTTTTCAGCAGGGCATAATTGACAGCGCGGAGAAAGTATATTGGCTAATCTAACTATCTGGTAATGTTTGAAGTATTAGCAATTGTGAAGGGCTGTTTTTTGCTTGAATTTTGGGAAATTGGCAATTCGTTTATTCATGTTTCCGGAACTGACAGTAAAAGTCCTATACCCCGAATATGTGATTTTTATTTCAGATACTCCTATTGATGCTTGGGGATGTTACTAGTGAAGTAGTGAACATGAATTGTACTCTCTTGTCCTAATTATTTGTTTGTATTTGAATCTTTGATTAAAATAATCCTTACAAAGAATAAAAAAGTTAAATAAATGATTGGGACGGAGAGAGGTAATAACTTGAGTGTTAATGACTATGATGTTCTTAAACTATCTAATATCAGATGGTATTGGTTTTCTTGAGCTGTTTTGTGCTCTCCATTTCGAGTTTGGTGCATGTCACTCGTGTCTGAAAACCTGTTATATTAATAATGAAAATCCATCAACAGCAAAACTGACCCTCTCCCTTGTTGTGGGCTCCTAATTACTTCCTCCATTCAACTCCACTCTATCACTTTGCTTTTTCACGTTTGCCAACGCGTATTTTACGCGGTAAATATCGTTAGCTACGTATTTGCAAAAATTATAAAAGTTAGATATTACCCGTAAAAAGACGAATCAAATAAGATCCCACAAAATGGGGGGTTGAAGCCGAGCCAGGGCCTCCAAAATTTGGGCCCAAAAAAGAAATTTTCTCGGCCAGTTAAAAAGAAAAAAAAAAAAAAAAAAAAAAGGAAACTTAAATCTTCTCCAAATCTCCGTATAACTGACATCATAATAGCGTTGAAGTTATCAATTAGCAATCAATCAGGCGTAAACTTCTCCTTTCCAAGATTCCCATAATCACATTAATCTCATATACCCAAAATAATTAAACATTCTGATTATATCTCTCTCAAATAGTCAAATTCACAATAATCACTTGTATTCTCCAAACTTTTCATTCAATCGGATTACCCATCTAACAAAAGTTCTTGCAATAATTTTTTTTTGAAACAAATTCATCAATTTCTAGTAAAAGAGTATAGAAGGAGAAATCCCAGGTAAAAATTTCATTTTATTTTATGAGTTTTTAGTTTTAATTTTTTTCTTTAACAATTATATTATAATTTCTGTCATCTTAATCATCTAAAGGCCATACTTTGTAATTGAGTATTGAATACATGTTTGGCGTTTGTGAAATGTGACAATCGACCAAGTGAACCATGTCAATTGTCAAGTTGTTAATTTGTTATAGTTACACATAATTAAATTTCATTTAATTATTCTAAATTATGTATTTAGTATTTTGTTCAGGTTTGGTTGATCAAATTTGTTGAAAAAGGTTGATTATGGAAGTTTGATTGAAATATTTGCCTCAAAGAAAAGCTTGGAGGAGGGTACTTTTCAAGTAAAAATGAGCAGTATAACAGACGAGAGATACAATTGAAATTGATGTTTTTTTTGAATAAATGGATGATGTTATCAAATTTTACTTCTATGCCTTTGTTTTTTTAGCAAATGAATAATCGACACTATGTTTATTGGCTATATAAAATTTCAAAAAAAAAAAAAAAAAATTGAGGCCTCATTTTATTGCGGAGCACCGGGCCACTCTTATTGTTAAGACGCCCCTGCACAAGAATATATTTTCACTTATGTATTGAGAGAAAATCGAAATTGAAGGTGCACTTATGAATAGTGTAGAAAATGGAAATATGTAGAGTGGAGTTGAATGGAGGAAGTAATTAAATTTGAACGACTTGTTCGCTGAAGAGACAGTCGTTACCGGCCATAACTCCGATGGATAGGGTAAAGGAGGAAGGTATATGAAAAGTGGCATGGTGGAGGCACAGTTGAACTTGAAAAACTATCAACAAAACTCAGGGAATGACGATGCTTATTAACTTATTGTTGATGCATATTTTTGTTAACTCAGTTGTAAAGATATTTGGATGTGGCTATGTTACACAGACTTGGCTGCAAGAGTCGAAATGACGGATACAGTTTATTTCCGTGAAATTTTCAATATTATGATCTAAAATGAAGTGTCTTAGGGTCGTGTCATGTCCTGTCGGAAATTTGAAGTGTCCAGACACGGGAGACGCAACAAAAGTGAAGTGTTGGAGTCACTGAATTAATTAATAGGATTAAAATCTATAATGTCTTTCTTGTTGAGCCTTAGTATATGATTAATTAACAGGTTTGCTACTAATATGTGCCCTACATTAAGTCACAGGATGGCCTTGAATTAGTGGTGTGTGTTCCATATAGCAACTTAGGTCCTGTTCTTTTTTATTTTTTAGAATCGAATCAATTGAATCAATTTAATGGAGTGAATGAATCGAATCGAATGGATGAATGAATCGAATGGAGCCGAATGAATGAATCGAATCGAATGGAGTGATGAGCCGAATCGAATCGAATCAAATGAATGAATGGAGCTGAGTGAATTTGAATCGAATGAATAGAGCCGAGTGAATGAACTAAATGGAGCTGAATTGAACTGAAGTAATATTAATATTAATATTAATATTAATACTAATACTAATACTAATTATTATTATTATTATTATTACTATTTTTTTTTTATAAAAATGCAGACTATTATTATCATCATCATCATCATCATCATCATCATCATCATCATCATCATCATCATCATCATCATCATCATCATCATCATCATCATCATCATCATTATATTACTACTACTACTACTACTACTACTACTACTACTACTACTACAGCGACTACTACTACTACTATAAGAAGAAGAAGAACATTACTAAATTAAGATTAATACTAGTAATTATACTAATTTGAGTGATTAACTATGTAGCCACCATGAACCACAGTACACCATCAATTTTATTAGGTGAAATAATAGATCACCGATTTGCTAGAATGTTGTTCAAGTCTAGCCATATATCATCCTGATTTGAGTGATTAGGTAGCCACCACGAAGCAACAACAATCCTAACTTTATTAATTAGATAAATAAAAATCGACAGGCGGCCCTAATTTCATCTTTAACCAAGAAATAAAATTTGATTGATTAATTAAAACTCAACAAATAATATTAATAATTGATAAACAAGTAAATTAATTTATTATTTGATAAATTAGAATCTTTCTTATAAGTTTTAAATCATTTGAGCAATTAAATTAACTTTTAGGGAAAAATATTGATTCAAGAGTCCATTTGGTTCAGTTTTAGGTGAAAAGGGTACAAACTAGAACGTTTATGAAAAAGTCTATGTGAAAGATTAAAGTTCGTATATGAAAAAATAATTAGGTATTAATAATAGTAATATTAAATTTAACAATGTTAATAAGAATATTACTAATAATTAATATTCATATTAATAATAATATTAGTAATATTATTAATTTTATTAATATGAATATTATTTATTTTAATAACTATAATATTCAAAATAATAACAATAATGAGGATCATTAATTAATAATAAATTAATGATGATAATGATGATGATAATAATAATAATAATAATAATAATAATAATAATAATAATAATAATAATAATAATAATAATAATAATAATAATAATAATAATGCCACTCTTCCTCTGGGGTTACCCCTTACTCCGATGTCGGCGGAAGATCTCTGATGGCCACTATACTGCTGTTGTCCGGGTGCTTTCTTCCTCTGGGGTTGCCCCCTACTCCGATGCCACTCTTGTGGCCCTGCGTGAGAAGCATCCTGTCGCCCCGCCTCCTTCATTGCCTCCTTTGTCTGGGGATCATCATCCTCTGGTTGCCTCTTCGGCGGTGGTCTTGGATATGATTCGGAGTTTCCCACGTGGTACTTCTTGTGGGAGGGATAGTTTTCGTGCCCAGCACCTTATGGACTGTTTGAGTGGCGCTGCTGTGGCTATCTCTGACGATTTGATCACTTCTATTACTAGGGTGGTTAATCTTTTTCTTGAGGGCCGGTGTCCTCTACCTCTGGGTGAGTACATTGTCAGCGCCCCTCTCACGCCACTCGTTAAACCGGGTGGTAGGGTTCGTCATATTGTTGTTGGTACGGTTTGGAGACGGCTTGTCTCTAAGGTTGGTGCTTTTATGGTTGGTCCGTCTTTATCTTCTTATTTTGATGGGCTTCAGTTCGGGGTGGGGGTGTCCGGTGGAGGAGAGGCTATCCTGCATGCCTTGAACCGGCTCATTGAGGCTCGGGGGACTCAGGTGGGGCTTTCTATGTTCTTTGGTTGATTTCCAGAATGCGTTCAACCTTGTTGATCGTTCGACCATGCTTCAGGAGGTCCGCCGTCGTTGCCCGGCTCTCTCCCGTTGGGTGGAGTTTTGTTATTCCAGCCCGGCCCGCCTTTTTTATAGGGAGCACTGCTTGTGGTCTCACTACAGGAAAAACGCGAAAAACTGACGGAAAAATAAAGCCCACACTGACGGCCTTTCCGTCCGTATTTCAATTTACTGACGGAAATTCCGTCAGAATCGTGGTCACTTATTTTCACAAAAATATCAGACGTGGAATTTCCGTCGATCTTCCAAAAATCGACGGAATCGTGACGGAAAATCCGTCTTTATTTATAGGTCAATAGTGACGGAATTTCCGTCAAGTGTTTCAGACATCGACGGAATTTCCGTCGATTTGTGTCTCACACGTGGCATTCCACGTAAGTTTCAAATCAAATTAACAGAGGGTAGTGACGGAATTTCCGTCGTTTTTTAATTTTACCGACGGAAATTCCGTCGTTTTCTCACTTTCTCGACGGAAATTCCGTCGATCACATGGACACGTGGCACTTTCCTCTTGAATGGAAAACCGGAGAGGGAAAGTCGTGACGGAAATTCCGTCGGTATTTTGAAAGTGCGACGGAATTTCCGTCGATATATTAAATAACAAAGTTCGGCCTGGAAAAAGCTGACTGCCTTTGCCCACGATGCGTTTTTGCATCGTTTCAAATACTGACCTTCTTTGCCACCACGATGCCTATTTGCATCGTTTCCAATATAAACAAAACCTGCAAAACACATCCAATCGTCGACCGCCAAGCGGGAATCCATTTTCACGTCGACCGCTAATGCGGGAATCAATAGACAACAAAAGAGAAGGGGACGCAAATTGTTTTACATAAAAACATAGTCAAATTTGTACATTGTCTTACAAATTAAACAGAGAATTGTTTTACCATGTCTTTCATACTTACTAGACGACAATACTAACTAAACTAAAGTTCTAACCTAAAGGCTCTAACCTAAAGGCTCTAACTTAAAGGCTCTAAGTGTTTATAGGGTCAATAAAACTACCACCAATACCTCCAAACCCGTCATCACCACCCCCAAAGTCATCCCGTCTATGTGGAGTAAATTGTGAACACGTGTTTGGGGGTTGAGATGCTTGCAAATCAGCCCAAGCCTTTCTCATTGCCGCCATTTCTTCAGCCTGTTCACGAACCTGTCTTTCAAGAGCAACTCGAGCGGATCGCTCATCATTCATTTGGGTGGAAAGCTGTGAAATTATGCTAGGAGCATAAGATAAAGACCGTCGGCCAGCTTTGTTAGGAGGAAGATCATACCATATTTGGGCCCCTGTAGGTCCTGTCCCAAACATCCGGTTCTTCTCGTCAAATCCTCCTACTGACCTTGTAGTAGGCCCGAATCTCTTCGGGAGACTGTCCAGTGTGGCAATGGTCGCCTCATCTCCTCTGGAAATCACGCTGAAAAAATAGAAAATCGTCGAAATGATATATATATACCTATCTTTATAAGAAAGAGATTATCGTTCTTTGTAATAAAAAATAAATATTAAATTAAATTCAAGAATTTACCTCAACATCAGCCGCTCGAGGGTTAACCCACTCGCCCTTCTTATTTTTCTTCGTCTTCATGAACATCTTGTGGGGGGTGGCCTCTTGACCCTGAAATTATTATGGAAACAAGTAAAATCAAGTATATTTTTGTCAATCATATATATTAACCACTTTTTAAAGCAATATAAACAATACTTACCAATTCCTTGAAAGCATCGGAGCAACTCTTCCGACCAAGAGTGTGGGTGCCCAATGCTTTCCCATCTTTCCCACCCGACTTCCTATTTGCCGTGTTGATTTTCGAATGTTTGGCAAAAGTAGCATCATTTGGCCTATTCCTAAGGTTCTCCAACCAAGAAACAGGCACCCACTTTGGCGGTTTCTTGTTATATTTTATTCCATTGATAAGAGTGGTAATCCGCCTCGTTACCCTCGCCTGCCACTCAGGAATAGGATCATACCCAGGATCGATGGATCTTACATGAGTCTGTTTCAAAAAACAAGTGTGAAATTAGTTATATAAAACTTTGGAAAATTCTTATAAACTTTAGAAAATTATTATAAACTTAAGAAAATTATTATAAACTTAAGAAAATTATTATTGAAAAACATAATTACCGCAAAGTAATTCCACATCTTCCGAATTTGTGCGTTACTCGCTTCACCCCACCTAGTGAAGTACTCATCTCCTGTGTTACAAGTGAATGACCAAGTAACATATTTCTTGATTGGTTCGTCATCCCACCTGAAAAACACATAAATATTTGAAATTAAAACTGTAAATGTTAAGTTTTTTTAAACTTAAGAAAAATTAACATAAACTTACCAAAAATGATTTGGCCGAGCACGGGCCTCGAGAGAATCACCGCATGTTCTCCTGTCTATCTCGTTGGAAATTCAGGATTTTCCTCATCCTCAACCTCGTCGTCCTCCCGATTCCGTTGAGATGCATTTGCCTTACTATTGCTCCCAATCATACGGCGAAAAATGTTCGACATAATCACTGCATGTTAACAATTCAAATCGTTAGTTCAAAACAACCATTTCTCATAGGTATATATAAACAATTGAAAAAAACACTATGGAAAAGCGTGAACTAATTACCACTTGCCTCTTCTTTAATGCATTTTATTGGGTGAATTGAGAGGTTTCTTATAACCAAATCTTGAAAATTGAAACACACTATTGATGTTAAGCTAAAACGACATGTATAAAACAAAAAACCAAATAGCTTAGAGCGACAAGTAATAAAAAACGGAGGGCATATTTTATTGAATGTTTAATAATTGTACAATTACAACTAGTCCTCCTCACTATCACTATCACTACAAATCAAAACAGGTTCATCATCTGAAAAAAGCACTCCCACTTCTTCCTCTGATTCCTCATTTTCGTATCTAATAAGTTCTTCAACTTCATCTTCATCCCCTTCTTCTTCGACGTCTCTCGTCATATTCCCTTGACCTCTTTCCACTGTCACTTCGTATACATCTTCATCATCTGTATCTTCCAACAAAATCGGTGAAATTGAGTGATCATTCACAACCACATCTTCTTGAAAGACACTTTCTTCAATAGGAGCATCAACTTGTGATCTTGCCTTGGTTTTAAAAACCGCGGACCACTGAATACCTTGATTACCTTTCTTAATGGTTGGATAAGGAGCATAACAAACTTGATCGACTTGAAAAGCTGCCACAAATGGGTTATGTCCACGAAGTTTCTTTTTCTCGTTTACATCTACAAGTCCATAAACCTTATGGATACTAAGTCCTTGTGGGGAATTATCAAGCCAATCACATTTAAACAATATAACCCTATAAACCCTTTGCCCGGCATAATAAGAAAGCTCAATTACTTCATTTAGGGTTCCATAGTAGTCCAACCCTTCAATTGAATTCACAGAAACCCCATTGCTTAACGTAGACTTCGAAACATCAACTCCCTCCTTATAAGCTCGAAACTTATAGCCGTTGATGGAATACCGTCTCCAAGACTTCACCATGTTACTAGGACCCAATGCTAAAGCTATTATTAGATGATCCTTCAATCTATGAACCTATGAATAAAAAAATGTTAATTAAGTTGTTATATTTTTTTCAATATCTAATAAGAAATCTAAATGTATAGTTCAATTTCAAAGAAAATGTATCATCACTTACTTGATTTTGGAACCATTTCGGAAAACTTTTGTCATGTGATGCCCAAACATCATCAGAGGATGTGACATCAGGAAAATTGATTTTGATATGTGCCTCAAATTCCCTATAAGTAGGGAAAGCATGTTTTAGTTATGTATTAATTACCTATAAATTCGATCTAATTTGATAATTAAAAAACAATTGAGTAATGATGAAGTATTAACTTACTTTTCATAAGTATCTAAAAAATCTCCACAGTTCCTTAGCACATAAAAATGAGCTTCTTCATACTCTTTCTCAGTTAAGTACCTCTGTATACATTTTCCGGTTGTAGTTCCCATGTCATCATTGAATAACTCAGGTAACTTAGATTTATTTGGTCATCGGAATTTACACCAACATCTAAGTCTTTTGCTTTTGTGTCAATGTGATCTTCGAAATAAAAAGAACAGAAATTTGAAATTTCCTCTAACAAAAAAGCGTTGCATATTGAACCCTCCACCCGAGCTTTGTTGCCAATCTTTTTTTTTATATGATTAAGAAATCTCTCAAATGGATACATCCATCGATATTGAACAGGTCCTCCAACTTTTGCTTCATAAGGTAGGTGAAGAGGCAAATGCTCCATGGAATTGAAAAAAGACGGGGGAAATATCTTCTCTAACTTGCATATTATCTCCGCAATGTTTGACTCTAGACGTTCCATAGAATCAACTCTAATCGTAGAAGTACACAGGTCTCTAAAAAAATTGGCTTATCTCAGTTATTGCATTCCAAGGACCTGTCGGGAGCAACTCTTTCAAGGCAACGGGGAGTAGTCGTTCCATAAAGACATGACAATCATGACTTTTCATGGAATGTAACACCATCTTTTTATGGTCAACACACCGACTCAAATCTGAAGCATAACCATCCGGGAATTTTAAGTTAGCAACCCAGTCACATAGAGCCTTTTTCTCCGCGTTTGATAAAACAAACCTAGATGATGTGGTCCGTTTATAGCAAAGTTCATTAAAGTCTTCTTTACCCTTAGTGTCAAATTTAGTTTTACCTGGTACATCCATGATGGTGTTGATAAGTTGTTCAAAAAAATTTTCTCAATGTGCATAACATCCAAGTTGTGTCGAATCAAAGAACGTTTTCCAATAGGGAAGTTCCCGAGAATATGCTTTGTTTCCACCAACCTTCATTCGATCTTTCAATCTTTTCAATTCTTTATCGAAGCATCAACTATTTTAGGCAAGTCTTTTACGGATTCCCACACTTCATCACCCGTTAGTTTCGATGCGGCTATGCGATTCTCAGTTTTTCTGTTTTTAAGAAAATGCTTACAATTGTCGCGGAAAGGATGATCAGGTGTTAAGAACTCACGGTGACAATCAAACCAACAAACCTTTTTGCTTTTTTTAAGCCAAAAAGATCTATGATCATTTTCAGGACAATAAGGACAGGCACGATATCCACTTGTGGACCAACCAGAAAGCATGCCATATGCCGGGAAATCGTTGATCGTCCACATTAATGCAGCCTTTAATTGAAAATTTTGTTTCTTAGAGACATCATAGGTGTCCACGCCGGTTTCCCAAAGTTGTTTCAAGTCTTTGATCAACGGTTGGAGGAAAACATCTAAATTTGTTTTCGGATTTTTAGGACCGGGAACTAGCACAGACAAGAACAGAAATTGTCTCTTCATGCATAACCAAGGAGGTAAGTTGTACGGAGTCACAATCACGGGCCAACAAGAGTATTTCGTCCCAAACTGCCCAAAAGGTTGAAATCCATCCGTACACAAACCTAGCCTAACATTCCGGGGTTCACTTGCAAAATCTGGATGCTCTCTATCGAAATGCTTCCACGCTTCTCCATCACTTGGATGTGCCATTGTCCCCCTTTCTCTTAATCGAGAGTTTTTGTAGTGCCAACTCATCTCACCTGCTATGTGCTTGGTTGCATATAGTCGTTGTAACCTTGGCGCAAGCGGGAAATAAGTTATTGGTTTACATGGAATTCGCCTCCCACTTGAATTCTTTTTACCTTTATACCGAGATGCACGACACTTTGTACATTCTTCAAGATTAGAATTTTCCTCCCAGAAAAGCATGCATCCATTGATACATGCATCAATCTTTTCATGGGGAAGTTGGAGTCCCTTCAGAACTTTTTTAATCTCATATAAATTGCGCGCCATTTGATTTTCCTTTGGAATTATGTCACCAACGAACGACACAAAACTATTAGCGCATCTAAGAGATATGTTGTTCTCACATTTGATTGATAACAACCTAGCAGCTGCTTGCAACAAACTCATATCACTTCCCTCAAACACCGGTTGTTCAGCTTGCTCTAACATTTTAAAGAACGAAGAAACTTGGGGGTTCGGGGTTTCATAACGCACTTCTTCATCGTTAAGGTCATCAGGATTAAGTCGATCCTCCAAAATTTGGTCAACAGTATCACGCAATGCATTTTCCACGAACTCACGGTAAGGATTCTCACTAGCATTTGTACTAGGTAGTTTCTCACCGTGATACGTCCATACATAATAATTATCGGCGAAACCATACGACCAAAGATGAATTTGAACATCTGCTTTCCTTTTAAAACCTAGGTTTTTGCATTTCTTACACGGACACCTCATTTCACCTAAATTCTTATACTCAGTACTTCCTTCCGCGAATTTAATAAACTCTTTCACCCACTCTGCATATGCTTTCTTGGGTTTCTTTTTTTCGTCTAATCTTTCATACATCCACTGCCGTTCTAATCTTTTCATGTTATTAATATCTACACATTTATATATGTCATTAAAAAAGATAATAACCTAACAACAATCAAAATCAAGCATAATAAACAATAATTTAACATTTTAACCAATATAAATATTGTATTTCTTTGAATTGGGTCCTTATCACTCCAACCTAAACCCATCAATGTACGTTTTAAGTCACTAGCAAACATGTACTTGTGATTTATTAATGAGAAAAAAAATTCGGCAGCAATTCCCATCCGTTCTCCAAATACACAATATAGAATAAATAATTACTCTACATATGCATTTAGAGAACATTAAAGGAATTGTCACCAAACTCTTTTCTCATTAACAAATCACAAGCACATGTTTACTACCTAAGTGACTTAAAACGTACAAAGACAGTCCCAAAACGGGGACTATTCAAAAATTACTCCTAGTGAGTAATTTTTGAACGGGTACTAGGTCAATATGAACAATAATTTTAACAATATTAAAAACAAAACATACAACAATGACTACTTTTTCAATTAACATAAACTAACATGATTTACTTTTCATTTTAAATATCTAGTCTAATTATCATTTTAAAAACTAACATCAATAATTTTTCAATTTACATATCTAGTCTAATTATCATTTTAAAAACATTAACATTTAACAAAATTTAACAATAATCTAATTAACAAAAAAATTAGATGCATACAATAAAACCGTCACAACATAAATTTAAACAAAATTGGCTTCTATCCTAAGTCAACATGCATCAACATCAACAATAATTCAACAGTAGTTAAAACAATAACTAATATTCTAATTCAATTAAGATAATTAAACAAAAAAAATTAAAAGAGAAAATGCCTAATTAGTTCAACAAAGAAAAAAATGAAAAAGAAGGATGAGAAAGAGGGAAGTGGCGGGGGGGGTGGCGCGGGGGGCGGCGGGGGGCGACAGGGGGCGGCGACAGGGGGCGGCGGCAAGGGCGACATTAGTGGCGGTGGGAAGCTATGGAGAAAAAAAAAATTAAAAACAATTAAAGAATAAGGAAAAAGAGAAAGGAGAAAAGAAGAAAAACAAATAAAATTACCTTATAGTGATGGCGACGGTGTGGTGGTGTTGTTGGTGGTGGTGGCGGCGCCGGAAGTAGAGGAGGTTGGTGGTGGTGTCGGGTTTTAAGGTGGTGGAGGAGGGTTTGGCGATTTTTAATTTGGGGGAAAAATTGGTAAAGTGATACGGGATGTTCCCGTGGTTGAGATAAAGGAGCCACCGACGGAATTTCCGTCAGAGATAAAAAAAAACCGACGGGATATCCGTCAAGTATAAATCACAAAAGCGACGGAATATCCGTCGGTGATACCCTTATCAGAACAATAATGCAGCCACTTTACACGTCACAATTATTTGCCCCACTGACGGAATATCTCGCCGATTTTTTAAAAATCGACGGAATATCCGTCAGTAGGCCAATAATTGTGACAACCTGTCATCAACACAGCATTCAAATAACTCGGCCTACTGACGGATATTCCGTCAGGATTTTTAAAAAAACTGACGGATATTCCGTCAGTGTGATTAATGATTTCCAGCTGTACTCCAATTGAAGGTGTGAAGCCCACTGACGGAATATCCGTCAGTATTGTGGGATTACCGACGGAATATCCGTCAGTATTGTGGGATTACTGACGGAATTTCCGTCAAATTTTTTTGGCGCCTTTGACTTGGTCAACGCGCCAATAGGATACTGACGGGATATCCGTCAGGAAATGTTACTGACGGAATTTCCATCACAAATCCGTCAGTAACCCGTGTTTTCTGACGGCCTCTTTTTTCCGTCGGTAGGGCCGTCAGTAACCCGCGTTTTTCTTGTAGTGTCTTGTCAGGGTGTTCAGCAGGGTGATCCGTTGGGTCCTTTGCTTTTCGCTTTGGTTTTGCATCCTTTAGTTTGCAAGATCCGGGACACTTTTGACCTCACTTTGCAGGCGTGGTACTTAGATGATGGCACCATCGTGGGTGATACTTTGGAGGTGGGGAAGGTCTTGGATTTGATTATGGTGGATGGCCCTCGTTTTGGATTGCATCTTAATGTCTCCAAGACGGAGGTCTTTTGGCCTGTTGCGGATCCTCGGAGTCGACTTCCTGGGGTTTTCCCCCATTCTATTTCTCGGCCATTGCGTGGTGTTACAGTTTTGGGTGGAACTGTCAGTGCTTGTTCTGTTTTTAGCAGTGGGATTGTGGCGAAGAGAGTAATCAAGACCATTGAGCTAATGGATTTGGTTGCGAGGATTGAGGACCCGCAATGTGAGTTGCTTCTTCTTCGAGCTTGTACTGGTATTTCCAAGCTCTACTTCTCACTTCCTACTTGCTCCCCTAGTGTTTTTGGGTCTGTCCATCTTCCTTTTGATGCCGCACTCCGTTCTAGCTTGGAACGTATTGTCACCGCGTCAGGGCCGGGTTTTGGGGATTGGCATTGGCGCCTTGCTATATTCCCTTTTCAGCTTGGTGTTCTTGGTGTCTATGGGGCGGGAGATGTTTTATTTTATACTTTTATTGCGTCCCGTTTGCAGTCTGCTGGTTTGCAGGCTAAGCTCCTCGGCCCTTCTGGTATTGTAGCTGTTGGCCCTGCTTTTGATGATGTCGCGCAGGTGTTTACTGCGACTACAGGATCTGGTATTTTAGGTAACCCTAATGAAATTGCTGCCCCTAAACTTATGAAGAAATTGACAGACATTTATTTCACGACGGTTGCTGATGCTTCAGAGTCTGTTTTCTCTTTAACACCACGCCAGCTTGCTTTATGGCAGTCTCAGCAGGGTTCTCACTCCTCTGATTGGTTACGTGCGGTTTCTATCTCGGGTTTGGGTCAGACTATGAACGGAAGCACTTACCGTAGTGTGCTGGGGTATCGTCTGGGTGTTCCGTTATTCACGGTATCTAGGCCCTGTCCGGCTTGCTCTCGGGTTTTGCTGAGGATGTTTTTGGGGACCACGATGTTTCTTGTACTGGTATGTGGGCGTTAAACATCGGCATAACCTTGTCCGGGACACTCTTTTCGACATCTGCTATAGATCTGGTATTACTGCGGGAAAGGAGGTTGATATCGGTTTGGTTGATGGACATGGTGGCTCTTTTCGTCCTACGGATTTATTGCTTTATTCTTGGGACATGGGGCGTGATGTGTGCGTTGACTTGACAAGTTCTTCTCCTTTGACTCACACTGGGATGACGGATTTTGTGCCTGGCCGGGTTGTCGCTGATGCTGCTCAGCGAAAGTGTGCTAAGTATGGGGATTTGTGCGCGGTAGCGGGTTATGTTTTCCTTCCTTTCACTTTCTCTTCACTTGGGGAGCTGGGTTCGGATGTTGTTGCCTTGCTCAAGCGGATCCAGAAATTCTCGGTATCTCAGGATGCGAGGGCTCGGGTGGCCGCTTACATTTTTACTAGACTTAGCTTTGCTATTGCTAAGGGTGTGGGAGCCCAGATTGTCTCTCGGCTCCCCACCAATTTCATGTAAACTTTTATTTTTCTTTTAATGAAAACTGCGCGCATCTTTTTATAATAATAAAAAAATAATAATAATAATAATAATAATAATAATAATAAAATAATTATAATTATAATTGTAATAAAAAATAAATAAATAATATTAAAAATATTAAAATATTAATAAAAACTATTAAGTTTAAGATGTGCAAAATTGAAATGGCCTGAATTTAGTAGAGCTGAACTGAACTAAATGAAAGTGAGCCGATTTGAATCGAATGGAGCCGATTTGAAATTTGAACTAAATAGAGCTGAACTGAACTGAATTGAGATGAGCTGAGCTAAATAGAGCTGAGCTGAACTGAACTGAACTGAATAGAGTTAAGCTGAACTAAAGTGAGTTGAAAATAAGCCAGAAAGAACAGAACCCTTGTTTTGTTAGCTGTCATATACTTAGTCGGTAGAGCAACAACAACATCCATCAAATAAGAAAGCAAGGAACATTTATACGCCATACTCTATACAATAATTAAATACATGGGCGGATTTAGGGGGGTCCGGGTGGGCAAGTGCCCACCATGAACTATTAGAAATAAATATTTATGAGTATGATACTTATACATCAAGTTGTAGTTGATCAGTTGGTTGAGGGTATGTACATGCAGTTGTCTGGTCCCGTGTTCGACTCCTGGCACTGTCAAATATCATTGATTAATTTGCTTTTTTTCGGCTTAGTATATACTGTATATACGAGTAACTTTTATTGTTATTATCGATCTAGCAAAAACTTGTTAGTAAGAGTGTTCGATCTCTAGACCTCAAGATAATATACCATCTGCTTAACCATTGAACCACTTGTACTTAAAGCTGATATAAGTACATGAATGTAATATAGCCTATAATAAGTGGTTATCGTTAACTAAAGTAAATTTAATGGAATCTATAACATTTTGGAGAAAATATTGATCGAACCAAATTTGCCTTTTTTTTTACTTTCTAAGACATTAATTTATAGAAAAAATTCAAAATATTAAAATGTTTTCAAGATAAAATGTACTGATTTTTTTTTTCCGGTGCCCCCCTTGTATGAAATTCCTGCGTCCGCCCCTGATTAAATACAGATCACTATCATAATAATAATTCAAAAATTATTATTGTCTGGTTGGATTATGAGGTCTTAGGCCCTGTTCTTTCTGGCTTTTTTAGAGCCGAATGAATCGAATCGAATCGAATGAAGCTAAACTGAATCGAATCGAATCGAATCGAATCGAATGGAGTGAAATGAATCGAACTCAATGGAGTGAGAAATTTGATGAATCGAATCGAATAAAAATAAAGAATGAATGAATGAATAATAAATTGAATAAAGTCAATGAAATAATAATAATAATAATAATAATAATAATAATAATAATAATAATAATAATAATAATAATAATAATAATAATAATAATAATAATAATAATAATAATAATAATAATAATAATAATATTTATTATTATTATTATTATCAACTATAATAATACTAATATTCATAGTATAATACTAATTATACTAATATTAATATTTATAAGAAAAAAATTATTATATGAATAATCATAAATTATATTAATGAAAAAATAGTATTTTTTTACTAATAATATTCTTAGTAACAATAATAAATAATCATGTCAATATTAATAATGATATTAATAAAAATAATTGTTTCGAATAAAAACACTCAAGTAAGCGTTGCTCGAATCCGGGTCGGATCAACGCACTCCTCTCAGACGATGGCACCTCGAGCCTATGCTTGCTCTCTTCGGATGGATCTTTCAGGCGTAACAAATAGGGCCTCGGAGGGTTCGCAATAGGTCCTTCTCTGATGCCTTAAGGTACTGGTGGATATTCGGGACCTTGCTTGAACCTAAGGTCTCTGTGCCCTCTCATAGTAGCTCGAGTAGTGTTACTTCTAGAGAGAGGAAGTTGTTGGTGAGAAGTATTTTACCATTGATTGGTGAATAATGAGGTATTTGTAGGTTTCTATGTGTACCTCAATTGATGACTTGACAAGAATGGTTACCAGATTCGCTATGAATACGCCTTACCGATTCGCGATTTGCTTATAGAAAATGTGTTATATGTATTTTTAGTAATCAACTTGATAGAATTCGCTTTGAACGATTCGTGATTCGTAGAGTACCAAGCGAATCCGTAACCATGTTGTCAAGCGTATTGACTTGTATGACCCCGTATTGGCTAGTGGGTCATCAAGTTGGTTGGGCGTGCCCCATCAATAATATTAATAATAAATGTTATTAATTTTAATAATAATACCAATAATAATTATAACAACAACAACACTAACAACAACAACAACAACAACAACAACAACAACAACAACAACAACAACAACAACAACAACAACAACAACAACAACAACAATATTAACATTAATAACATTATAATAATAATAATAATAATAATAATAATAATAATAATAATAATAGTAATTATAATAAATAAATTGTTAATAACATTATTATTAACAATATTACTAATAATAATAATAATAATAATAATAATAATAATAATAATAAAGAATAATATTATTAAAAAAATAGTATTATTGATAACAAAATTAATAATACTATTAAATTTAAGATGATTAAAGCTGAAATGAGCTGAATTTAATAGAGCTGAGCTGAATCGAATCGAATCGAATGAATGGAGTGAGTGAACCTAATCGAATCGAATGGAGCGAGTGAATCGAATCGAATAGAGTGATTTGAATCGAAATGGGTGAAAATAAACCAAGAAAAAACATGGCCTTTAAGTTATATGATGGATGTAAGTTACTTGTAGTATGAACTTAGTCAAAAGGTTTGCAAAATTCTTCATTTACTTTATCTCCTTTTATCTTTTTTTGTCTTTCTTTTCATGGAGAAGAAATCATAGGAGAGCATATCAAACAAGGTAGCTAACTGGCTCATTGCCCTTTTCGAGATCCGAAAATATGAAAGAAGAAATTGTTATAGGAGTATTAAGTCATCATCATCATCACAAAGACGAAGAAGAAGAACATGAACCCAAGAGGAGAGGTTGAAGGCCAATAGCATTCTTGCTTAGTGTTCCGTTTGCCATTTGTGGTGTTCTCCTTTCTCTTGCTGGCGGCATTGTTTGGATTCTTGGGTATGCTTCCTTTCAACTCTTCATCTTTATTTTTATTTGTATTTAGAATTCTTGTCATGCTCAGTAGCGGAACCATGATTTAAAGTTAGGGGGCAAAAATTTTCATAGGGGGCAAAACTACTAATATCATAAGATAAAATAGAAGAAAAAAATCGGAAAACTTTAACTAAAATTTCAAAATTATCGATGTCCAGCAGTGGCGAGCGACAGAGCTGTAAGTTATGTTAAATGATTGATGATTTACAAAGGAGATAGTACATCTTTTATATAGTACACGAAGATATTGTATGCCTAATATTATGGGATTAGTTTCCTAGTATGTAGCTAATAGAGAGGAAGGAGTTGATGCAATATTTGACTAAAGGATACAAGATATTCACAAAATATATTTAGAATAATTGTGCGAATTATTCTCTAATATCCCCCCGTAAGACGGATGGCCGGGACGAAAGACCGATCTTGGACATGAGCATATTGAAGCGAGACCGGGGTAGAGGCTTTGTAAGTGTGTCAGCAAGCTGATCATCGTTAACAATAGGAGTTACACGCATGAGACCAGACTGAACTTTCTCTCGGATAAAATGGTAATCAATGGCAACATGTTTTATTCGAGGGTGAAATACCGGGTTGGAACTGAGACTAGTGGCACCAAGGTTGTCACAGTATATAGCCGGGGCGGAGGGAAGAGTAATGTGAAGCTCCTGGAGGAGATGACCAAGCCAGGTAAGCTCAGCCATAGCATTAGCAATGGAGCGGTACTCGGCTTCCGTGGAAGAGCGAGCAATAGTACGATGCTTTTTAGAGCTTCATGAGATAGGTATCCGACCAAGATAGACAATATACGCACCTGTTGAAGTAAGATCATCATTGTTACCGCCTCAATCAGAGTCGAAATAAGCATGGAGACTAAGGGACGTGTCACGATACAAAAGTATGCTATGAGAGGCCGTGCCAGCGAGGTAGCGTAGTAGACGTTTCAAGGCGGACCAGTGGCACATGGTGGGTTGATGCATAAACTGGGATAGCTTACCCACAGCGAAGGCAATATCAGGCCAAGTGAGGGACAAGTATTGAAGACTGTCCACAAGAGCTCGGAATTCGGTAGGATTATCGAACAGAGGACCATCACGTAGGCTGAGCTTAACCGAGGAGTCCATTGGAGTGGGGCACGGTTTGGCATCGGACATTTTAGCTTGAGCTAGGAGGTCAGCCGTGTACTTGTGTTGGGTGAGAAACAGATCTTTGGCACACGGTTGGACTTCAACACCCAGAAAGTAGGCAAGAGAACTGAGGTCCTTAAGGGAGAACCTCTTAGCGAGAGCTTTAATGAATGAGTCAACTCGAGACGAGCAAGCACCTGTCACAATAATATCATCGACATAGACAGGTACAAATATATAAATCGTAAGTACCATTAAGAATAAAGAGCGAAGTGTCAGAGACAGAGTTGTGGAAACCCGTGTCAAGGAGATATGAGCGAAGCGCGGTGTACCAGGCTCGGGGGCCTACTTAAGCCCGTATAGTGCTTTCTTGAGGCGACAAACATAGGACGGATTTTGTGTATCAATAAAACCCGGAGGTTGAGCCATATAAATCGTATCAGTAAATGTGCCTTTGAGAAAAGCGTCATTGATGTCGAGTTGGCGAAGTGTCCAATTCTTGGTAACGGCAAGACTTAAAAACAATCGGACCGTGGCAAGTTTAATGACAGGGCTAAAGGTTTCATTATAGTCCAACCCAGGTCTTTGGTGAAATCCTTTGGAAACAAGGCGAGCCTTGTGCTTGTGGATAGTGCCATCGGGGTTGTATTTGGTGCGAAATACTCACTTACAACCGAAGATGTTTTGTTCGGGTGAGGGGGGAACAAGTTCTTAGGTGTTGTTGGCTTGGAGAGCATTGAATTGGGTTTCCATGGCAGCGCGCCAGATGGATGGGAGGAGGGCTTGCTTCGTGGTTGTTGTTTCGGTTAGTTGTAATTGGGCAGTAAGATTAAGCTTGTCAATGGGTTTGAATATATTGTGTGAAGCACGGGTGGCATGGGTGCGGGGAGGAGGAGGTGGTGGATTGGGTGGAGAGTCGGGTTCAGAGGAGGGTGAGGTGATGGTAGGGGAAGATGCCGTAGGTGAAGTAGGAATTGTTGGTGATACGGGTTGGTCAGAGGGATGACGGTAGTAGACCTTGGTGATGGGTGGTCGAGTATGAGGAAAGGGTGGTTCTTGGGTACAGGTGGCTGCGGAATCAGGTGGGTCAGAGGGCATGGTTATGGGTGGATTGGTTGCGGGTGGACTGGACAGTAGAGGCATGTCGAGTTGGCACCAGGAATCAGAGGTGGGCAAAGGGGTGGAAGTGGGTTAAGCAGCGAAGGGATAAGTGTGTTCGACAAATCGAACATGTCTCGAAACGTAGATACGGTGGGTGGTTAGGTGAAGACACATGTAGGCGTGTTGGGTGGGGGAATAGCCAACGAAGACGCAGGCTTTGAAACGCGGGTTGAGTTTATGATGAGCATATGGACGCAACCAAGGGTAACATAGACTCCCAAAGTTATAGAGGTTGTGATATTTGGGCGGATTTTGGAAAAGATGAAGGTAAGGGGACTGGTGATTAAGGGATGACGTAGGCATACGATTAATTAGATAAACTGCAGTTTGAAAGGCGACTTACCAGTAACGAATGGGCATAGAGGCATGTGATAAGAGGGCAAGACCGGTGTCTATTATATGGCGATGGCGTCGTTCCGCAAAACCGTTATGTTTGGGTGTATGTCGAGGTGAGGTGAGATGTTGGACTCCAGAGGCAGCGAGATCAACCTTTAATTTTTCGAACTCGCCTCCGTTGTCGGAGTATAAAGTGAGAAGAGGACGGGAAAATTGTTTTTCGACAAACGCTTTGAAATTTAGAAAAACACGATGAGTGTCTAATTTTTTCTTTAAGGGAAAGAGCCATGTAAATTTTGTGAAATGATCAACAAAAACTACATAGCATTTATAGTCGTCAAATGAATGTATTAGGGACGTCCATAAATCGCTAAAAACTACTTCAAGCGGAAATCGACTAGTAAGCGAGGAAATAGTAAAAGGCAATTTATGACTCTTGTAAATAGAGCACGCATCACAATTATTATTCGAATTGGAAAGCTTAATGTTCAAATGAGAAACAATTTGATTAAAAACAACGGAATGAGAATGACCAAAGTGATGGTGAAGGTCAGCCTGGTGGATGGTCACAGTGTGGACTTGCGGAAACGATGACGAGGGCCAGTAGTAGATGCCGTCCTTGGCAGGGCCGGTGAGGAGTTGAACACCGGAATCACATGCCTTCAGAATAAAAGAGTGAGAAGTGAAGTTAATAAACACATTATTGTCAGCGCAAAATTGAGAAACGGAAATAATATTTTTGTGCATTTTGGGAACATGTAAAACATTTTTTAAAGTGAAAGAAGAAGTAGGAGAGTAAGGTAAGGAGACTGAA
This sequence comes from Silene latifolia, assembly GCF_048544455.1. Classification (NCBI taxonomy): domain Eukaryota; kingdom Viridiplantae; phylum Streptophyta; class Magnoliopsida; order Caryophyllales; family Caryophyllaceae; genus Silene; species Silene latifolia. The sequence continues at coordinate 216,037,705 of NC_133538.1, read as the reverse complement.
CCAGAATTCGAGATGGGTAATCCCGAACCATCACCAATGACTATCTCATCGGTTCCATCATATGGGGAGTGGAGGGCGAGATTTGTAAGATCAGTGGTGACATGGTGGGAGGCACCGCTGTCCAGGAGCCACGGGGATGGGACTGGTTGAGGAGTGAGGGCCGTGGGGTTGGCTTGGGCTGGTGAGGGAGTTTGAGCAGTGGGGGTTCGGGTATATGGGGGGACACGGATGTCGGGGTACAAGGCTTTAAAAATAGGGCAATAGGACAGGGTGTGACCTTGGACATGACATCATTGGCACTTGCCACAGAAGGGGTTTTTCGGGTTTTGGTTGGGTGTGGCAGTGGGTTGGGTGACAGCTGGGGTACGTGGGGCAGAGTAGGAAGGAGCAGCGGGAGTGCGGGTGTAGGTTGGATGAGCCATCGGGTTGAAGGTGGTGGCTTGAGAGGCCTCATTTTGTTGGATGGTGAGTTCTTGACGGATTAATTTCTCGTGAAATTCAGAGAAACTAATCGGGTTATCACGGGCATTGACCGCGTCAATGGCGGGCTGATACGATGAGGGCAGTCCATCAATGATTTGGTCGGTGATATCTTCTTGAGAGAGGATGGTGCCGAGAAGAGCAAGGTCATCGACAATAGTCTTAATCTTGTTCATATACTCGGTGATGGAGGAGGAACCTTTGGTGGTATGTTTAAGTTTGTGACGGAGTTGTTTGATATGGCCACGGGGCATAGGATGACGCAAGGGCATCCCACGCGTCTTTGGTGGTGACCAGTCTTTGAGGATAAGGCTGATGGATGGGGCTAGGGTGCTAGCCACGACACCAAAGAGTAGTCTGTCTTGCCGAAGCCAAGTATAGTATGCCGGGTTTGAGACGAGCTGCTTGTCTTTTTCTTCAAGGACTTTGGATGGAGGGGGAGTGCCATCGATGAATGATGACAGATCATAGCCTTGCAACAGTGCTTCGAATTGAAGACGCCATTGTTGGTAGTTAGATACGTCAAACTTGGTGACGGCATGGGTGTTTAGAAGCACGAGCGGTTTTGATGGCTCGGCGTTGTTGGGGATGGTGTTTCCTGACATTGATGGGGACGGGAAACACGAGATGAGGGTTGTTTAAGGGTTGGTACGGAGGTTGAACCTTTCTCCTGATACCATGTAAATTATATTAAATGATTGATGATTTACAAAGGAGATGGTACATCGTTTATATAGTACAAGAAGATATTGTATGCCTAATATTATGTGATTAGTTTCCTAGTACGTAGCTAATAGAGAGGAAGGAGTTGATACAATCTTTGACTAAAGGATACAAGATATTCACAAAATATATTTAGAATAATTGTGCCAATTATCCCGGCCTGCTAGCTCCCCTTAGTTGTGCCACTGGACATGGTATTATCAATTCGTTGTCCAGATTGGAGCCTTGTTTTTAAAATCAGTCATCACGGTCTGAATTCTGCTGTTGATATTGATGTTGAAATTGCGATAACCAAAAACACGATAAATTATCTAAATTAGATGACAAATAGAAAGGTTGTATACTTGTATGTTTATGATGGATATAATTTGAAGGAGTCTTGTTTGGATTGAACAGGTCATTGTTGACTTACGTTTTCCCATGTCTGAGCTTTTGTGCCGACCTTTCAAATACTGCTATGGACTTCATAAAGTTCCCTATCAGTGTCTTCACATGGTTTATTGATAAGATCCCTTCTGAATTATTTTTTGAGGTGACGACTGCTATTAATCTGCGATCTATAGTTCGGCGCTCTTGTAAGCTTTAATGTGCCTATGTTCGTATTTTCAAGTTCAAGTACTGAAGTTGGAACAAAAAATGAGTAGCTTCTTAGCCATGCACTTTGATGATACTCCCGGGTCTCACTGTCCCAATCATTTGTTTAACTTTTTTCGTTCTTTGTGAAATTTAATTTAATCAAAAGTAAATAAATGATTGAGACAGAGGAAATATGTAGAAGTTTTGTGATCTTAATTTATGAGGCTCGTCATGTTGAGTTGCTTAATTTCATTGTAATATTGCTAGCGACCAAGGGGATCACAGATAGGAATTGTCCACATTGTATTGACGAATTTATGTGTGAAAAAATTCTTGGTGTTAGTGATAGTAGTTGTTTGTGTCGGTTTAAGAGGGTGATTTTATCACTCTCATGTCTTTTAATATGGGTCTTTAGGTATGTTTATCCTAATATTTGATAATTTGTTATGATTTGGTAACTTGTCCATTTTACCTCGGTTTTATACTTGATTTTGATGCACTGAACCCGAGGGTCGAGGAGAACCTTTCCACGGTCAAGACATGGCGCAAGCACCTCACATATGGCCAAATATCTAGTTAGGAGAAGTAAAGAGTGAAGATGAGAAGAATTGAGATCACTTGAAGAGGTCAAGAAGCAAAGGAATTAAGAATTCCAAATGCGAGCTTAGGCGCAGCCTGCGCAAATGAGAGCGCTTGTTTGCGCCCGATTGCGCAGCAAGAGCAACTTTAGCGCGAGCCTGCTGTGGCACTTTTACGGGGCTTTCTAATTCGCATTTGGGCTTCTTAAGTGAGGATCTTTTTAGGTTTCCGTGAAGCCATATATATACCCAAGATTTGAAGACCTCAAGGAGGACATCATACAATCACACATAATCTCATTCACTCTCATAATTAGGGTTTGAATCTTGTAACATTTTAGAAGACTTTTCTACAAAAGTGGTAATGTTTCTTTGTTATTTGGGTTTTATGAAGAGTATGGAAGGCTAATCTTCCACTACTTGGTGTAATCCATTTCAAGCTTTCATCTTTATCATTGTATTGACTCTCTAATCTCTACTCTTTCATTTATTTCAATTTCTATGTTTGAATGTCATGATGAATGTTTTGTTGTGAGAAGTAATTACCCTTGTCTCTATAACACTCATCTATTGCTTGAATGTTGCAAAGTTTCTTACTTTTGTGATGTCTTGTTGAAGCAACTCATATTGTTGTTATCTTGGTTTAAAGTATCAACCTTTGTGAGTAGAAATTGAATATGTCATTGGGTTTGTTGGCTTAGACATACTCTTGTGATATTCCATTTACTTTCCTCTTGGTTTTACTCTTCATGCTCTTAGCTACAATTCATAAATGGTTTAATGTTAGAATTTGTAGTTTAAGTAGGATTATCATTATTGGCTTAGATAGTGGTAATCATTTGCTTGAGGTTTGTTGTTGGGTAAATGAATTTAGAGAGAAAAGAGTCATGCTTTGAGAAAAGGTGGAACTTGTAGGATTATACCAAGTTTCCTCTCATATTATTGTTGTTTGCATACCAAGTGTTTGTTACTTTGTTTCATAAGCAAAAATCATATCTTTTTCATCTCGTTACTTGTTTCATCCATGCCAACTCTCCTCTTATGTGTTTCAATTGTTTTCCATTGTTAATATTCATAGTTTGTGCATAGTCTTGTGTTTTGTTCATTGTTATTAGTTTAGTTCAAGCTTTAGGCTTAATCCCTTCTCTTGGGTTCGACCTTTACTTCCCTTTACTACTATTCTTAATTGCATAGTGTAGAGTCAAGTTTGGTTTATAAATATCTAATTTGGTAGAATAATTAGTTAATACGATACCTAGTTATCTCAACTACCAAATTTTGGCGCCGTTGCCGGGGAAGGGCAACATAGCTAAAAGCTTGAGTTTTTAATTCATGTTTAGTTGTTTTTATATCCTCTTTGTTGTTAGAAGTAAGTGGTAGTTCTAATCCATTTTGTTTAGTGTAAAGGTTTATGCCTAGTTCCCAACAAGGTGATGAGTTCACTCCAATTGAAGAAGACACATTTGGAGCATATTCTTGGTTATTCACCAACCCTTGGTATCAACGACCTCCAAGGGGAGGACAAGTTGAAGAGGAAGACTTCGAACCCCTCTCGGTTGATCCAATAGAAGTAGAATATCCACAAATGGCAAATGATATAAGGACTATTAGGGAGCTCCAGGCAAGGAATTATGACACTCAACCTCTATGCATAGCTTACCCGCCCATGGGGGCTAATGCTAACTTTGAATTAAAAGGCTATTTCATCCACAACCTTCCAAAGTTCCATGGACATGCGGGAGATGACCCAAACCGCCATCTTTTCGAATTTCATATGATGTGTGAAGGGGCCATTCCCAATGGTGTCATGGAGGATCAATTTAAGTTCAGAGCCTTCCCATTTTCACTACAAGATGCGGCAAAAGGTTGGTTGTTTTACCTTTAACCGGGTACAATCCGTACTTGGAAGGACATGAAAGCGGCTTTTCTTGAGAAATACTGTTTGGGCTAAAAATAGCATAATAAGGAATGCCCACTTAATGAAATAAAAGGCTATGGGAGGAGTGATAAGGAGGAAGGAAGCCCGTAATTAGGAAAAGGGGGAACGGGCCGAAAGAGGACCACTGGCCCATCAGAGGAGACGTCCGGATTAAGGAAAGGCAAGTTAGGGAGAAGTTAGGGAGATCAGGGAGAATCGGGGAAGGCGGCCAAGTATGGAAAGAGTTCTTATGGAAATTATATCTCCTTTGCATAATCAAAGTAGGACATATCTAGGGTTCTCACCCTATAAATAGCCAAGGAAGCAAATCAAGAAGGACATTCAACAACGCATCCACACACATACTTACGCTAAGGCATTAGCACATTCTTATACCAAAATATACATCCGTCCAAGATCTTGCAGGCCTGACACCTCACGCCAGCAGGATTAGTTCTACGTTTCAATTGTAATCGTCCTCCTATTCAAGTATAGTGCGATATTTGGCAGGGTATCGTCCCTTCCACGGTTGTTCCCACATTGGGTTTTCCGCGTCACCAAATCTTACGTGTCAATTTACATTACGTATTTTATTTCTCTATTTAATTATCAACATACGAACAATCATACGATCAACCAACGAGTAAGACCGCATTGACCCTAATCAACCAATTCGGTAAAAAAATACCTAAACAGTTTGGCGCCCACTGTGGAGAATTGTGGTCGTCAATCGTTGATACTCTAGATACACAATGGATAAGCAAGCATCGGACGCCGTGTCAGGGAGCAGACAACCATCGCCACCACCGCCCTCTACTCAAAATCTAACATCAACAGTGGCTACACAAGCTCCCGGACACACCTCAAGAATCATACCTACAGCAAAAATCTCTCTACCTCGTAGGACTCCTGCTCTCGCGGCCCAAGCTAGATCAGATAAGGGAGCAGCAAGTTCAGGCCTCACCCCGCCACCTAGTCCCACACAAATCTTACTCACCGGCGTAGTAAATCTTCAGAAAGTCATGGAAAACATGAGAGAAGACCAGAAGAAAGCTGAAGCGGAAGCAAGAAAGAGGGACAGGGAGCTCTGGGCACAGATAGACATCCTGAAACAGCAGTCTGCCACCCCAGCGAGCAGGGCAGACGTGAGAAGGTCTCCACTAGTAGATCGGACGCATGGGGCATTAGGCAGTAGGAATCCACTTCGACAGATACCGGCTGAACTGATAACCAGATTGGATCTGTCCACAATACCATCAGATAGAAGAATAACCCCACAAGGGCTGGGATACGTCACGCCGAGTAACTGGCCTGCGGCCAGCTATGTGGAAGCACGAGCAGGTGGCATCCCCGTTAGCAGCTCTGCCACTATCGATCAGACACCATGAGCAGAATCCGAGTCAAACCAACTAATGAACTGGCAGCAGGGGACAGTCGTTACAACAACTCCTCTAGCAGCTGAAACACATCAGAACCTTCAAGAGCTCGGATCAGGAGGCAGTATATTGAACCAGCAGGCAGCCGACAGGCGGACCCAGATTCGAGCAAAGATAACAAATCGAAGACTTGGAGTTAAAAGAAATACCAAGCAGGGTCCCAGGGTTGCCACCCCCACTCGAGAAAGTAGCACTAGACAACTATGCTGACTCACCATTCGTGGACACCATATCCATCACAGCCATGCCAAAGGGATTCACAAATCCAAATATGCCCCTCTTCGACGGCACAACAGATCCCTTTGATCATATAAGCCAGTACAAGCAAAAGATGATGACAGTAACAGCTATAGGGCAAGTCAAGGAGGCTTGCATGTGCAAAGGATTAGGGTCCACCCTAACAGAACTGGCACTTTGATGGTTTGTGAGCCTGCCCAACAGATCGATATCTACATTTGCTGAATTGGTGAACGCATTTACTCAACAGTTCGCAAGCAGCAGAAAACCACAGAAACACGCAGGAGACCTGTACGGGGGATCGTCAAGGGGTAACAGAGACCATTGGAGAGTACAATACTAGATTCAACAATGAGAAGGTAGCAGTACGAGAGTGCGATGTCTCAACAGCAGTAGAAGCCTTCAGAAGAGGCCTCCACCACGAATCCGACCTATACAAGCAGCTAACTATGCATCCCTGCCATAGTTTCGAGGCAGTGCAGGAGAAGGCAGCTGCCGTAATCATATTGGAGGAAGATATCCTAGCCAGAGCCAGCTTACTAAGCACGCCAAGTATTTCTAATACCTCAGCCGTGGAGAAATCGGGAAGAAAGCAAACCACCAGCAAAAAGGATGAGAGGTACAAGCCATATGGAAGGGGAGTCAACAGAATCGAGGAAAATCAGCAACTCCCTACTCTAACAGAATATGTGAGTGCCATGATGCATGGTCAATACAACTCTAAGAACCCCAATGGGGGAGGGTATTACAAGTATGATCCGAGCGGCAATACTTATAACATTGGGTCAAGGGACAACCCCAACCTTTATTGGGGAGGGGATACCTCAAGAAGCTTTCAAAATGGCCAATTAAATAACTTGAGGAACTCCAACTCAAAAGGTCAAAGCACAAATTATCAAAGAAATCAACAAGGAAAAGGAGGATCTTTCCAATTTGGTAACCAAGGTAACCACAAAAATTTTCAAGGGGGAGGCTCCTCTTCTCAAGGAGATGAAGATTTATCTACCAAGGAGATGTTCAAGATGCTTATGAAAGGCCAAGCCGAGATAACCAAGAGGTTTAACAAGATGGATTCGGATAAAATCTCAAGTGATTCAAGGGTGAAGAATCTTGAGATCCAACTTGGCCAACTTGCACAAGAAATGGCCAAGAACAATCAAAAGAACTCCAACTCAATTCCATCTAAACATTCCCTCCAAAGGAAAATGCTAGTGCAATGACATTGAGGAAGGAGATAACTCTAGAATCTCCTCCAAAGAACAAGAGAAAGGCAAAGTCACATTAGAGGGTCATTAACATTGAAGAGAAAATTAAAGAAGAGCTTGTGATTGGAAAAGAGAAAGGGACACCCTCAAAGGCTAATGGGGAAGAAGAGATGAATCCTTTGATCAAGGACAAAGGAAAAAAAGAAAGCACCAACACCAAAGATCAAATTGAGGAGATCAAAAGAGAGTATGTTAAACCGGAGGTACCATTTCCTAGTGCCCTCACAAATCTCAAGAAATTTGATAAAGACTCCGATCTTTATGAAACTTTTAGGAAATGTGAGGTCAACATCCCTCTTTTTACTATCATTAAATCCGTTCCTAGGTATGCAAAGTTCTCAAAGAAATTTGCACCCCTAAACGGAAGCCAAGGAAAGGAATTGAAAGAGTCATGGTTAGTAGGCATGTCTCGACAATTTTCAAATGAAATCTTCCCAAAAAATGTGATGATTCGGGCATGCTAACTATACCGTGCTCAATTGGAGGCAAAGCTTTTGCTAGAGCTATGCTAGACTCGGGGTCTTCTATCAATGTTATGCCTTACTCCATTTATGAGACCTTAGAATTGCCTCCCTTGTCTAAAACCAATGTTGTGATCCAATTAGCGGACCGTTCTACGATTCACCCCAAAGGCCTTGTAGAAGATGTGCTAGTAGAGGTTGACAAGTTCATGTTTCCGACCGACTTTTATGTTTTAGACATGGAACCGGACTCCAAGGCTACACCCCTTTTGCTAGGGAGACCTTTCATGAGAACCTCTAAAACAAAGCTTGACATGTATGATGGAAATTTAACCATGGAATTTGAAGGAAAAATCGTGAGGTACAATGTGTATGAGACAATGAAAAAGATCTGATTTGAGCTTTTGTTACTTTCTTGATGTAATTGAACCATTGGAAAATCGAGCTTACCAATTGTGTCATAGGGACCCACTTGAAGTGGCCCTTACTAACAATGTCGAGAAGGAAGGTTTGCGGTTTTTGTTGTCTCATGATGTGCAGGAAAGTATAGAAGCATTGGAGGAAGAAGAACCATTAGAGGAAGCTAAGGAGGAAGAAGAAATAAAAGAATGTGAGGAGCAAATGCCGAGCAAGTGCGTAGCCTGCGCAACCACAGGGCGCAGCTTCCGCAAGATTGCGCAGCCTGCGCAGTTCACCAGCGCAGCCTGCGCAGCTTCCAGCCCAGCCCCTTAGAGGCTTATTTTTCTTCTTCTCCTTATGATTACCAATCCAAATTCCTTCCCCTAGAGGCTTCCCTTGAAAGACCACTCCCCTCCATTATAAAACCACCCACGCCCAATCTAAAACCACTTCCCGACCACTTAAAGTATATTTTTCTTGGGGAAAACAACACCCTACCCCTCATAATCTCAAACCAACTTGAGAGTGAACAAGAGAAGAGATTGGTGGATGTATTGCAAAAATACAAGGGAGCTTTTGGGTGGAGCATTGCGGATCTTAAGGGGATAAGCCTAAGTGTGAGCATGCACAAGATCTGGTTGGAGGGAGAAGCAAAGCCGGTTAGGCAACCCCAAAGGAGATTGAACCCGCCAATGATGGAAGTCGTGAAAAAAGAGACAATCAAACTACTCCAAATGGGAATCATCTATCCCATTAGCGATTCTCAATGGGTAAGTCCTACTCAATGTGTGCCGAAAAAGGGTGGGGTGACGGTAATAGAAGGCAAAGAGGGAGCTTTAATTCCCACTCGGATTCAAACCGGGTGGAGAGTTTGCATCGATTATTGCCGGCTTAATGCCGTGACATTTAAAGATCATTTCCCCTTACCCTTTCTAGATCAAATGCTAGAGAGGTTAGGGGGAAAAGAGTTCTATTGCTTTTTGGACGGGTACTCCGGATATTTTCAAATCCCCATTCACCTGGAGGATCAATCCAAAACAACATTTACTTGCTCATTTGGTACTTATGCTTACCGCCGCACGCCCTTTAGATTGTGCAATGCCCCCGACACATTCCAACGGTGCATGATGAGCATCTTTTCAGACTATGTGGAGCGTATTTTGGAAGTCTTCATGGATGACTTCACCATCCATGGGGACTCATTTGACTCGTGTCTAGACCACCTCGCTATGGTCCTATCACGATGCATAGACTCTCACCTCATTTTAAATTCTCAAAAGTGTCACTTAATGGTGAGTAGCGGGATCGTGTTAGGATATATAGTGTCGGGAAGAGGTATTGAGGTGGATACGGCTAAGGTGGATGTGATTAAAACCTTATCGTATCCATCTAATACTCGAGACGTGAGGTCGTTCTTGGGACACTCGGGCTTTTACCGAATATTTATTAAAGACTTTTCCAAGATTGCTTACCCCTTGTGCAAGCTCTTGCACAAGGATGTGTAGTTTGTTTTTGATGATGCTTGTAGGGTGGCATTTGATTCTTTGAAAGAAAGGCATGTGACGGCCCCGATAATTCAAGCTCCAAAATGGGACCTTCCCTTTGAAATCATGACGAATGCTAGTGATTATTCCTTTGGCGCGGTTTTAGGCCAAAGGGAGGGGAAGGTAGCTCATGTGATTCAATATGCCTCTTCGCTATTAAATGATGCTCAACGAAGCTACACCACCACAGAAAAGGAGTTCTTGGCGGTGGTGTATGCCATTGAAAAATTTCAAGCTTATCTTTTGGGTGCTAAGGTCATTATTTATACCGATCACAAATCCATAAGGCAACTCGTGGACAAGAAGGACACCGAGGCGAGGTTAATGAAGTGGGTTCTCTTGTTGAGCGAGTTTGACATCGAAATCAAAGATAAGGAAGGGAATACCAATGTGGTAGCCGACCATTTGAGTAGGCTTCACATTAATGATGATCTAGTAAAGACCATGGGAGTAGTGGATAGTAGCCTACCACATGAATCTTTATATGCTATGAAAGTCGTTGAGCCGCGGTATGCTAACCTTGTCAATTACATGGTGAATAGGAAGTTTCCCACATCCTTATCTTCTAGCCAACGCCACAAGTTGAGGAGTATTTCCTGCTACTTCATATGGGATGACCCCTACTTGTGGAAAATGTGCCAAGACAATATTATCCGCCGTTGCATTCCGGATGTGGAAATTCCCTCAATCCTCTAACATTGCCATGAGTACACTTGTGGGGGCATTTTGGTTCTCAAAGGACCGCCCGGAAGATCTTGGAATGTGGTTTCTATTGGCCTAGTATTTTCCGGGATGCCCAAGCTTATGTGAAGACTTGTGATCAGTGTCAAAGATGTGGAAACATTTCTCGACGGCACGAGATGCCCCAACAACAATTACTTTTTTGTGAAGTATTTTATGTTTGAGGGATAGACTACATGGGTCCATTCCCGAATCCAAGCGGGTTCCTTTACATCTTGCTTGCCGTAGACTATGTTTCAAAGTGGGTGAAGGCGATCCCCACAAGAGTTGATGATGCCAAGACCGTGTTTAGCTTCATTCAAAGCTATATATTCTCAAGATTTGGTTACCCTAAGGCTATAATAAGTGATCGGGGCACGCATTTTTGCAACCGGGTTATTCATGGATTATTGAAGAAATATGGAGTCTTCCACAAGGTCTCCACCGCTTAACACCCTCAAACCAACGGGCAAGCGGAAGTATCTAATCATGAAATCAAAGGAATCCTTGAGAAGACGGTGAACCCGGGCCAAAAGGATTGCAGCAAATGGTTGGACGATGCATTATGGACGTACCGCACGACCTATAAGACTCCTATTGGCATATCTCCATATCGTCTCATATATGGGAAAACAATGCCACCTACCGGTGGAAGTTGAACATAAAGCTTATTGGGGCATCAAATCTTTTAATCAAAATGTAGATGAAACGGGGTTGCATTGAAAGTTGCAAATTCAAGAGATGGAGGAACTCCGGTTGGATTCCTATGACAACGCTGCAATCTACAAGGAAAAAGCTAGAGTGTGGCATGACAACATGATAGCTCGGAGGAGTTTCAATGAAGGAGACAAGGTTCCTGTATTTGAAAATAGGTTTAAGCTTTTTCCGGGAAAGTTGAGGTCCTGGTGGTTCGGCCCCTATATTGTGAAGAAAGTGCATCCACATGGAGCGGTGGATGTGGAGAATCCCAACTCGGGAAAGTTAATCAACGTGAATGGGCAACGAATCAAAGTTTATCATGAAGGGATGCAAGACCTTGGGGGAGAAGAAATACAATTGGAGGACCCCGTCTATGAAGATTAACCTTCAAGAAGCATTATGCCGAGCCATCGACATTAAACAACGGCAAAATTTGTAAATATTCTATCCCAATTTAATTGTTTTCTTAGTGTAGTTCATTTCCGTATTTTATTACATTGCATGTTAATTTAATTTTGAATAACTTAGTTTGCATTGAAATTCAAGAGGTACTTGAGGTTTGTTAATGGTGTAGTGATTTGCACAACCCTCTTGGAAGGCGTGCCCAAGAGGAGACGAGAGTCGAGTTTAACTTACAAAATCTTATGAAGAAGCCAAGGAAGGGGAACAAAGCAAAAAGAGCAAAAATTGGCTAAGTATTGAAATTGGGAATTAAAGGAATTAGGAGGAAATTTGCGAGCTTGAGCGCAGCCTGCGCAAATGAGCAGCGCAGCTGCGCCCGATTGCGCAGGCAAGAACAAAAATTGCACAGCCTGCGCAGGTCTGCTATTTCGTTTCCTTAATCCTCAATTACCCCGTCATTCATTATCTTTCAAAACCCCTCTTTGTGTCGAGATAGCATCAAAACTCCTCTCAATCTCTCAAAACCTCACCAAATCGCTACTTTCCATCACCAAACTTCCAATCCTTCACACAACTCAATTTTTCCATCAAAAACACCATCACAACACCAAATTTCTGAAAAATCCCCCAAACCCCCCAAATTTCCCAAAAACCCTAACTTTTTCCGGGTGAAATTGAAGCTTCTACAAGAGGATTTGAGGGTTAAGAAGGGGTTTTTACGCATCATCTACACTTAATCAAGCAAGTTTGAGGAATTTCGGGGAGGTGTAACAACTTTCCTTGACTTTCTTCGTTTCACACTAGTTTAATCCGAATTACACTATTTAGTTAGGTTAATTTGGGTTCAATTCTTGCTATTATTCATTGTTGTGGATTGTTGGTAAGAGTTTTATGCTAGGGAAGGAACAAATCAACAAACACACCTTAAACACTTGAGTCCTAGCTAGTGCATACAAGATGTTTTTTGAATTGCCCCTTGGAAAAAATTTCAGTTTTTGGTTGTTTTAGTATTTTTGTGAACTTAATTTTGTTGAGAAAGCAAGATGGTGTTCGGACTTGGCAAAGGAAAATCGAAAAAGAGAGGTGAATCCTCTAATGCACCACCACCCCCACCCAAAGCTTTTCACGGAGATGAGGGTTTGCCCGCACCTTACAAAAAATATTTCAAAGCCCTTGAGAGTAAACCCCTTCACATATCCAAATTCCTCCACCCTGGGACCTTGAGAGACATGGGGATTTATGATCAAACCCTTACATTTATAACAAAGGTGGGGCTTGAACGATACATCAACCTCCAATTAAACACATATCCCGCCTAAACCTTGGAATTCCTTGCCACTCTACATATCACGGGAGAAGGGGAGAGTGAAAGGGTGAACTTCCGGTTGTGCAAAGTGTCGCATTCTCTCACTTTTGAAAGGGTGAGGGAAATTTTGAGATCTCTAGACCCCCTTCCTCCGTCAACCCACAAGGAACCACTTTGAATGATGTGTGGTGTGGCATTTCGGGAAAACCTCGTCAAACAAACATTGATAAAAGCTCCGCCATTATAAACCCCCCCATCCGAATCATTGCCCGGATGATCTCTTGTTTCTTCTTTTCTATGGGGGAACCAAGGAAAATCAATGATAGTGTGCGAGAGTGTATTTGGACGATGCTACCCGAGGGGGAGAGAGTGCCGGATTGGGCTAGGCTTTTTGTGGTAAATGGGACCAAGCATAAATAGAAGAAGTGAGCCATTAATTGTGGGGGCCTAATCACCCTTTTTGTGGCCAATTTAGTTGGTCAAATTCCCGACAACCAACCTCAATTGTGGGGTAACAATTTCTACAATGCCGCGGGGTTGGTTGAAACCCACATAACCAAAGTTTTGGATGAGGTCCCATGGAGTTGTTATTGGTTGGGAGAGGGAGATGTGCAACACATGAGACTACCTAGAAATGCCCCTCTTCCAAGCGGGTTTAGGGCTCGAGACTTCTTTTGCCCCGTCGGGAGAGATTTACCCGGGGAACCACCACAAAGAGTAAGGAAGAGAAGAGCCGTGGAGCCATCCCAAAGTGCCCAACAAGTGGGAAACGGGAGGTTGATTTCATTGAGGGAGGATTCCATGATACCCACCACATTCCTTCACCCCACCAACAACCTCAAGACACCCCCATGTATGAAGCGGGGGGAAGCTCTCACACTCCACTCCCTCCTTGGCAACAACAAATGTTTTCATACTTCAATGATACCCGGGAGACTTTGGAAACAATTAGTGGGAGGGTTGAGAGCTCCCATACTTGGCAACAACAATATGGGCCAAGGTTGGAGAGCTTGGAACAATTTTAAAATGCCTTTGAGAAGCATAAGAGGTTGGGGGATCAGGCTGAATTGGCCCAAATAATAATGCTAGAAGGGATAGTCAAAAGGCAAGAGGCGTCTCTCACTTGGAAACAACAACAAGCCAAGCTTTGGGCGGATAACCAAGCTATATGGCAAGCCCAAAATGAGTGGAGGGAGCAAGTAAGTCTTTTCTCACGAGACCTATCTCATCTTCATCATCTTCATTATTTTTGTAATACTACATTTTTATGCGTCTTGGGGTACTCTATCGAGTGGGGCTTACTCTGTCGAGTAAGTTTGGTTTTATGCAAAACAGTAGTCCGCTTGTAGGGTACTCGATCGATAAGCTTGGCCCTCGATCGAGTAGGGGTCACTCGATCGAGTAAGTGACTTACTCGATCGAGTAAGTCGGGTTACGGTGATTTGAGACGGGTTTGTTAATAATGCGGATTAATATATATACTTTCGTCATCTTTTCATAAAACACTTTTACAAAACCTAAATCACAATCAAGGAGAAGTTTCAAGTTACGCTGCCTATTTCCTTCGCATTATTAGCAAATCCTGGAGCTAAAAGTGTCGGTGTTCATCGTTCTTTATACCTTTGTGATCCTTGCGTTGTGGGTAAGTTCTACATATAATTTTCTTATCATTTCGTTAAGTTTGGTTAAACCCTAATTTGAGGATTTGGGGGTTTTGGTGACGATGTGTTATGGTATTAATAATATGTATATATGTATAGGAGGAGGGTTCGTTGAGGAGAGATTCTGAGACAGCTGTTTGATCGTCTGATTTCGTGTTGCTTTAATTTCCAGGTAGGGTTTCCCTACTCAATATTAGTTACATAATGTGTGGTGATAGTTGTTGTGATTAAAGATTGATTGTATCGTTGAGTTGTTAGACGGTTGTTGTTTTCATACTGTTGATTGGTTTATATCTGTCTGTGATCTTCGGGGCACGTCCCTGGCTGAGTGGAGTCACTTGCGGGAGTGGTTGCACGCCCTTGGTTCGCCCTCTGTGGAATCCGTCATAGGAGGGGATGTGCACATTAAGGAAACTTGGGTTTATCGCTCAGTGGTTGATGAGCGGGGATTTGGTGGGTACGGCTGCGGTCCCCTACTGGCGGTGTGGAGTACTTGTTGCGATGGGTACTCTAGAAGGACTACACACTTTAGTGTGTAGTCAGTTGTGTGGAGTTTGGTTATAGAGACTGGAGGATTGTTGTGATTGATTGAGCTGTTTTGGCATTTGTTTCATTGTGGCTTTGTGTTGTGTAATTAGTACTGACCCCGTTAATTGCTTTAAAAACTGTGGTGATCTATTCGGGGATGGTGAGCAGTTATTGAGCAGGTATGATATGATGCGTAAGGGATAGCTGGGATGAGTCATCACGTGGCAGTTAGAAGTCTTCCGTTGTGTCAAACGATATTTTGTAGTTGTGACAGTTTTATCAGTAGACCTTTTGAGAACATTGTATTTCAGTTTATCAGTTTTGGTTTTGACATGTAATCACTTTAAACCGTATTTACTTTTAAGTATGTTTCATTATTGTCTTATGATTATCATTGCCTCGGGTAACCGAGATGGTGACGATTCCATACCTTAAGTGGTCCTGGTAAGGCACTTGGAGTATGGGGGTGTCACAAAGTGGTATCAGAGCGACGATCCTGAAACCTGTAACCAATGAACCTAATGAACATAGGGAGTCAAACTAAAATGAACCCGGGGTAGAAGTTGTAGGAGCTAATGCAAAGGCTTGGGAGACGTCCTAAAGTCGCGAACTCGCCCTACAATTTTAAACCGGTCACATGAGGTACGTGTCGGGATCGTTATGTGTTATCTTCTTGTTTGTATATCTATATAATAACATGTGGTGTGAATCGGTGGATGGATTAATGTAGAGGATAGGGGTATGGAATAAAAAGGTGATGAATATATGATTTGTATGTTGGATGAATGAAGGCATGATGTTTGTTTTACAATGTGGCATGTTAGAAATATGGAATAAGGTTATTTTGTTGAGCATATAAAGAGTAGTATATATATATATGTATATATATATATATATATATATATATATATATATATATATATATATATACATATATATACATATATGTATATATGTATATACATATATATATGTATATACATATATATGTATATACATATATATATATACATATATATATGTATATATATATATATATATATATATATATATATATATATATATGTTGTTGTCGTTACGTTGGCAGTATAGATAGTTGGGAAAGAAAGATGAACATGCGGGTATTTATACGAGTCTGTATGACTCGATCGAGTGGGGGGCACTCGATCGAATAGGTGAGAGGCTCGATCGAGTGGGTCTGACTCGATCGAGTAGGTTGTTTTATGGTTTCTGGGCAGAAGCAGGTTTTTGGGCGCTCGATCGAGTAGGTAGGGGCACTCGATCTAGTGGGGTCAGCTCGATCAAGTGGCTAGTCAGCTCGATCGAGTGTGTTTTTGGGAGTTTTCGGATCAGGTTCTGGATTTGAGGTAATCGATCGAGTAGGTGGGACAACTCGATCGAGTGACCTCAACTCGATCGAGTAGGTGTCGGGGCTCGATCGAGTAGGTTCTATACAGGTTGTATACGTGTTTTAGGATATGGTATGAGTGTTTATGTTTACCTTTCTCTTACATAGTTACAAGATGCCGCCAAAGAGGACCGCTTTGTATGCTAAAGTAGAGGGTATTACTGTGGATGATATAGTAAAGATGTTGGAGCACCAAGATGCTCTCACAGAAGCTTTGAAAAGAGTGGGAAAGGATAAGGATGTTGATCACTCCAAAATCAGCATTCACACAGCCAGGTTCAACACTAAGGAGTATGAAGGGACTGGGGCGCCAATTCTGCTAGATAATTGGCACAGGGAGATGGAGAATATCCTCGAGTTAGTTCATTGCCCGGAGGAGTTGAAAGTGGAACAGGCTGCGTTCTACTTGAGGGAAGCGGCCGGTGAGTGGTAGGATAAGGTTAAGGTGGGTGCTAGAGAGATGTATATGAAGCAGGGGCTACCTGCGATACCTTGGGATGAGTTCAGGAAAGCGATGAGATGTGAGTTTGTGCCGGAACATGTGAGGAGTAAGTTGAGAGAAGAATTTGATGATTTTAAGATGACATCTGAGATGACGGTAGCTGAGTACTACCGTAAGTTTAATGAGAAGTCCTGGTATGCTTAGGACATGGGGCTGAGTGAAGAGAACTTGTCACTGAGATTTGAGAAGGGGCTAACCCCCAAGATTATGGAGAAGCTACCGGTGGGAGTCCTTACAGATGTGATGGAATTCTATGAGCGAGTTGGGAGGGCTGAGAGGTTAGTTGAGATGACCAAGGAGAGGGGTGCTGAGAAGAGGAAGGCTAAGAGTAAGGGTGGTGGTCATTCCAGCTACAAGAAGAGTAACCATAATCAGGTGAGAGCATAATCATCGGGTTCGGGGTTCAGTGCTGGGGCTTTATACGGGCGTGGTCATGGTAATGGTGGTGGCAGTTGGGGTATGACCTGTTATAACTGTGGCGGTGTAGGCCATAAGAGACATGAGTGCACCAGTGTGGTGAGTGGGGGTTTCCAGAGACCGTCACAGGGGAGTTTCCCACAGGATCCTACACAGAGTTATGCTAGTAACAGGCCGATTGGGTCATGGAACAACAGGGGAGGTCAGAGCAACAACGGTGGGGCTAACCGCAATGGCGGTAATTCTTATCAGAAACCGGCTACAAACACCACCAACAACCAGGGGTCGGGTGCTAAATCGACTATTACAGCTAGTACTGTCCAGGGAGGTGGGCAGAAGACTAGTGGTAAGCTGTTCATGATGGAGAAGAAGACAGATGAGGATGATGCTCATGTTATCACCGGTACATTTCTTGTTAATGGAGTTTTTACCTTTGTTTTGTTTGATTCAGGAGCGTCACAGTCGTTTGTATCATCGAGTCATGTTAAAAGGTTAGGTTTGAGTGAGTATGAGTCTATAAGAGAGGAAGTTTTTATACCTTCGGGTGAGTTTATATCTTGTGGGCGGTTGTATAGAGGTGTGTCTATAATAGTTGGGCAAGTTGATCTACCTGTAGACTTGTTAGAGTTCCCTTTAGATGGTTTTGAGATGATAGTTGGGATGGATTGGTTGGGAAAGTACAAGGCTAAGATAGATTGCCCTCAAAAGAGAGTTTCTTTGAGAGGTCCTAAGGGGATTAGTGTGTCGTATCGTGGGTTTGTTGTCAAACCCAAAGTTAAGTTGATTGCAGCAGTGACCTTGAAGTCCTATCTGAGGAAGTGGTGCTCGTTGATCTTGTGCCATGTGAGGGATCATAGAGTGGAGAACTTTGAAGTGTATACAGATGCTTCAAAGAATGGGTTGGGTTGTGTGTTGATGCAGAATGAGAAAGTGATTGCCTATGCTTCTAGGCATTTGAAGCCTTATGAGGAGAACTACCCTACACATGATCTAGAGTTGGGTGCAGTTGTGTTTGCCCTTAAGATTTGGAGACATTACCTATATGTGGCGACCTTTAAGGTATTTTCGGATCACAAGAGTCTCATGTACATCTTCACTCAAAAGGAGTTGAACATGAGGTAGAGGAGGTGGATGGAGTTCATTGGGGACTATGACATGGATATTATATACCATGAAGGGAAGGCTAATGTGGTTGCAAATGCTTTAAGCAAGGAGAGCGTGCTTTCTCTTTGCACGGCTGTGTCTTTGATGAGATTGAGAGATGAGGTGGGGAAGTTCGGGATACATATGATCCAGAAAGGGGATGCTATAGGGGATTTGACAGTGGAGCCAGACCTTTATGATGATATTTGCAGCAAACAGGCGTTGGATCCCAAGATTGAGGAGTGGAGAGCTGGAGTAGAGAAAGGGACAGTGTCTAGATTCTCTATTTATACAAATGGTAGTGTGAGATTTCATGGGAGGTGGTGTGTCCCTAATGATGAGGAGTTGAAAAAGATAATCATGATAGAGGCTCACTGCACACCATACTCGATACATCCAGGTGGTGACAAGCTATACAAAGATTTGAAGAAGATTTTCGGGTGGCCTGAGATGAAGAAAGAAACACCTGAGTTCGTGGCTCGTTGTTTGACGTGTCAGAGAGTGAAAGGGGAGCAACGACGACCACAAGATAAGATTCAGTCTCTTGAGGTACCTGAGTGGAAGTGGCAGTCCATTTCTATGGATTTTATCGTGGGTTTATCGAAGAGTCAACAGGGTAACAATATGATATGGATTATAGTGGATCGACTGAACAAGTCAGCTCATTTTGTGCCAATGAAAGATACATGGCTTAAGACACAGTTAGCTATGGCTTATCGGAAAAACATGGTTCGACTGCATGGGGTGCCTAAAGATATAGTGTCTGATAGAGATTCGAGATTCACCTCACGGTTTTGGAAATAGTTGCACGAGTCTTTGGGAACTACCTTAAAGGTGAGTACAACATTTCATCCTACGACAGATGGCCAAACAGAGAGGACCATCAAGACTCTAGAGGATATGTTGCGAGCTTGTGTTATGGATTTTGGTGGTAGTTGGGAGCATAGGTTGGATTTGATTGAGTTTTCCTACAACAACAGCTATTACACCAGTATTGGCATGGCGCCATTTGAGGCTTTATATGGGAGGAGGTATAAGAGTCCGATTTGTTTGGACGATAGTGCTGAGGCAGTGGTTTTAGGACCAGAGATGGTGGAACAGATTAAGGTGATCGGACAGAGGATGAGAGCGGCCCAGTATCGACAAAAGAGTTATGCAGATCTACATCGCCGGGATATAGAGTTTCAAGTTGGGGACAAGGTTCTTTTGAAAGTGTCTCCTATGCGTGGGGTCATGAGATTTGGTAAGAAAGGGAAGCTGAGCCAGAAAATCATAGGACCGTATGAGATATTAGATCATGTGGGTGAGGTTGCTTATCGGTTGGCTTTACCGTCTGCTTTGGATAGAGTGCATAATGTGTTTCATGTATCTCAGCTGCGAAAGTATGTTAGTGATCCGTCACATGTGTTAGAGGTAGAGAACATAGAGCTGGATCAGTCCTTGTCTTATCTCGATGTGCCTAAACAGATTCCTGATCGAAAGGTTAGGAAAACTAGACATGGTGAGACAGTGTTGCTTAAGGTTCATTGGTCTAACCATGAGGTTGAGGAGGCTACATGAGAGGCGGAAGAGGCTATGAGGGAGCGGTACTCGTCTCTTTTTTATCAGGTATGTATGGTTACGGGGACGTAACCTTGTTTCTTTTAGAAGGGTAGGAGATGGTCGCATGGAGTTTTTACATGTTTTATGTTGGTTTTGATATACTTAGTAGTTGTTTTGAGTCGGGTTGAGTTGGTTTGGGAAGTATGTTTTGGAGTTTTATGTTGAGTTTTGTTTATGTTGTTGTGTCGGGAGGATGTTAGTGTGCTTTTGTCTTGGTTGTGGTTTGAACTTCGGGGACAAAGTTCTTTTTAAGGAGGGAAGACTGTAATACTACGGTTTTATGTCTCTTGGGGTACTCTATCAGTGGGGCTTACTCTGTCGAGTAAGTTTGGTTTTATGCAAAACAGTAGTCTGCCTATAGGGTACTCGATCGAGTAAGCTTGGCACTCGATCGAGTAGGGGTCACTCGATCGAGTAAGTGAATTACTTGATCGAGTAAGTCGGGTTACGGGTGATTTGCGACGGGTTTGTTAATAATGTGGATTAATATATATACTTTCGTCATCTTTTCATAAAACACTTTTACAAAACCTAAATCACAATCAAGGAGAAGTTTCAAGTTACGTTGCGTATTTCCTTCGCATTATTAGCAAATCCCGGAGCTAGTAGTGTCGGTTTTCATAGTTCTGTATACCTTTGTGATCCTTGCGTTGTGGGTAAGTTCTACATATAATATTCTTATCATTTCGTTATGTTTGGTTAAACCCTAATTTGGGGATTTGGGGGTTTTGGTGACGATGTGTTATGGTAGTAATAATATGTATGTATGTATGTATGTATAGGAGGAGGGTTCGTTGAGGAGAGATTCTGAGACAGCTGTTTCATCGTCTGAATTCGTGTTGCTTTCCAGGTAGGGTTTCCCTACTCAGTATTAGTTACATAATGTGTGGTGATGGTTGTTGGGATTAAAGATTCATTTTATTGTTGAGTTATTAGACGGTTGTTGTTTCCATACTGTTATCTGTCTGTGATCTTCGCGGCGCGTCCCTGGCTGAGTGGAGTCACTTGTGGGAGTGGCTTCTTGCCCTTGGTTCGCCCTCTGTGGAACCCGCCACAGGAGGGGATATGCACATTAAGGAAACTTGGGTTTATCGCTCAGTGGTTGATGAGCGGGGATTTGGTGGGTACGGCTGCGACCCCCACTGGCGGTGTGGAGTACTTGTTGCGATGGGTACTCTGGCAGGACTACACACTTTAGTGTGTAGTCAGTTGTGTGGAGTTTGGTTATGGAGACTGGAGGATTGTTGTGATTGATTGAGCTGTTTTGGCATTTGTTTCATTGTGGCTTTGTGTTGTGTAATTAGTACTGATCTCGTTAATTGTTTTAAAAACTGTGGTGATCCATTCGGGGATGGTGAGCAGTTATTGAGTAGCTATGATATAATGCGTATGGGATAGTTAGGATGAGTCATCACGTGGCAGTTATAAGTCTTCCGCTGTGTCAGACGATGTTTTGTAGTTGTGACAGTTTTATCAGTAGACCTTTTGAGAACATTGTATTTCAGTTTAACAGTTTTGGTTTTGACATGTAATCACTTTAAACCGTATTTACTTTTAAGTATGTTTCATTATTGTCTTATGATTATCATTGCCTCGGGTAACCGAGATGGTGACGTTTCCATACCTTAAGTGGTCCTGGTAAGGCACTTGGAGTATGGGGGTGTCACACAATGTATCAAGAACCATGGGGTTATACACAACCCCTCACGTCCCCACCTTTTGCCAAGGACTTACCGGCAGTCTCCTTTCCTTTTTCGATTTTATAACCTCCAATTGACCCTTCTATGTTTTCAACAACATTTTACCCAAGTTGCCAACGAACATTGTATCAAACATCCCTGGAGAGCCTACACTACCCTTCACGAGTAGCCCTTTGGACCGAAGAATCACGGAAATCCACATCGCATATGGTAAGCGAATCGGGGTGGTATAGTTAGGATTTTGGATTTTTGATTCAATCATTGCAATTCGTTTAAAAAAGAGGCTTGGGAGATTGATTTTTCGGTGGATCATTAAGTGATAGATGAGGTAATGTCGAGCAACGGTTAAATTTATACGATCATTGGACGGGTAAATTGTGCGACAAAGTAAGTTGAAGAGAATTTGGAGTTCATTGGGATTAACTGGGTTACATTTGGGATGAAAGAGGGACACGGTTTTGGCAATGACAAGGGGAGAGGCGTACTCGAGAGCGGGCCAAGTTTTTCTGGCAGGGGTAAGGTTGTACCTGTGATTGTCAATGTTGAGGATTTTGGCGAATTGAATTTTCTAAATGGTGAAGGACTTACCATTTATTTTAGCAGTCAAAGATTTCAGACTTAAGAGAACATGGACCGTGGTAAAGAATTGGATCACTTAACTTGCAAAGACCCGTTCCTCGAATTTAACGAGATCCTCCCAACTTTCAGCCACAATAGCTTTCTAAAAACCCGAGAAAGCCGAGTCGGATGTAAGCTAAGAAGAGGGGTAAACCCGTGGAGTGTGAAGGGCTTCCTTAAAAATCAATTTCCCACAATTCTTTTTAATCTTAGGAGTGAGTAAGGGGTTATCGTCGATTTGTTTTTTGACAACAATCGGATCCCATTTGCTGGACAAAGTGACGGCATCATTAGCGGATAAAAACTCCCCCTTTCCCGCAGCCGATTTCCCTTTTCCCTTCTTCTTTGGCGGTTCCTTCTCAACCGGTTCCTCCTCTTTTTCTTCGGATCCGACCGGTTTTTCGACCGGTTCTTCCTCTTTTTCTTTGTTGATATTTTCAATTTCTTTTTTAGGAGAACGGTCACCAGAGATTGATTTTTCAGATGCATGAGACGGATTCTCGTCGTCTCCTTCAGATTTTTTAACATCATCATCCTCCTCTTTCTCATTTTCATCAAACACATCCTCCTCTTCAACAATGTAAGGTAAATTGGATGTGTTCTTTCCCTTTTTGAGAGGCAATTTTCGAGCAACCTTAGATCCTCCCGTATTTTGGGTGGCCTCATCATCACCAACAGTTTCATCATAAATGTGGACGAGGCACTAGAGGCGGAGGAGGGTTTCTTCGACCCAGATCTGGTCCGTTTCCTTGTCAGGAAGGAGGTTGGAGTCGGGTTTGGAATGATTTGAAAAGGTTGTGGTTCAAGGACGATTTATGGCGATGGGTTGATAGGAAAAGCATAAGATCCTTTTGGTTTGGATTTGGGGTTAGATGGGGTATCCTGGGAAGGTGAGTGTTTGGACATGGTTGGTGATGTGGACGGAATTTTTATGTTGAGTGATGTTTTGACCATGGTAAAACAAGGGTTAGGTAGATGAAAAAGGGGAAAGGTGATGGACCGTGAAAGAGACGGTTGTTGGGTATTGTTTAGCATTTGAGTGGAATAATTGTGAGGGTTTGTAGGGTAGTGGGTGGAATAATGTAAGGTAGTTGGCTTAAGTGAGTGGGGTAGGTTGATTTAATTTAGTGGGTTGGTAGCTTTAATCAATATGGTAGGTGACGAATTAAACGTAACTATAGACGTCCGGTTGAGTGATCATTAAGGCAAAGACAATATATCGATTAAGGACATAACACGGAATGAATAAATTAGAATAAAGGATAGCAAATCCGTTTTAGTCAATCATGTGAGGGATTAGTTTAATTCATATAAAAATTACATGCAATTAATTAAACCAATTTGTAACCTAAGTTTTTCAAATTGTTCTCTTGCTTGTGGTTTAGTAAATATGTCGGCAATTTGATCTTCGGTTTTGCAAAAAATAAGTTCAACATGCCCTTTTTCTACGTGATCACGAATAAAGTGGTGACTAATTTCAATATGTTTGGTCTTAGAATGTTGAATAGGATTTTTTTGATATATTTATTGCACTCGTATTATAGCATAAAATGGGAACGGAGTCATAAATAATACCAAAATTGAGAAGTTGTTGTTTTACCCAAAGAAGTTGTGAGCAACAATGAGCGGCACTAATGTATTCACTTTCGGCCGTTGAAAGAGCAATCGTGTTTTGTTTCTTTAAGCCCCATGAGACTAAGCACGGATCCAAAAACGTTGCAATCCCAGATGTACTCTTTCGATCATCACTACAACCCGCATAGTCCGCGTCGGAATATCCTATAAGATCAAAGGGACAATATAAGAGGTACCATAAATAAAGATTTTGTGTTCCAATCAAATATCGAAGAATACATTTAACCGCTTTAAAGTGAGATTCTTTCAGATTTGATTGGAATCTAGCCCACAAACAAACACTAAAAAGAATGTCGGGACGACTTGCGGTCAAATAGAGAAGCGATCCAATCATACCTCAATATACCTTTTCAGTAATGCTCTTACCTTTCTCATCTTTGTCCAATTCGGACTTGGATACCATAGGTGTGGAGTGAGGGTTGCCATTAGTCATCCCAAATTTCTTAAGCATCTCTTTAATGTACTTTTGTTGATGGATCATGATTCCATCTTTGGATTGCTTGATTTGGAGCCCAAGGAAAAATCCTAGCTCACCCATCATACTCATTTCGAATTCCAATTTCATTAGTTCTGAAAAATAAGCATAAAGAATCTCATTTGTTGCTCCAAATACAATGTCGTCGACATATACTTGGACAACCAACAGTTCGTCTGTCTGTTGCTTTAGAAACAATGTTTTATCTATGGAGCCTCTTCTAAAACCATTTTCAATGAGAAATTTAGACAATTTATCATACCAACACCTAGGTGCTTGTTTTAAACCATAAAGAGGTTTGTCGAATTTAAAAACATGTTTAGGAAAATCATTGTCTAAAAAGCCCGGAGGTTGCTCTACAAATACATCCTCTTCCAAATATCCATTTAAAAAGGCGGTTTTGACATTCATTTGGAAAAGCTTAATGATTTTGTAAGCCGCAAAAGATATCAATAATCGTATGGCCTCAAGCCTAGCTACCGGTGCATAGGTTTCATCGTAATCAATTCCCTATTTATGGTTGTAACCTTGCACCACTAGTCTAGCTTTATGCCTTACGATTTCACCGGAATCATCAAGCTTATTGCGAAAGACCCATCTAGTACCAATGACGGTACAATTAGATGGTCTAGGGACAAGGTGCCATACCTCATTTCTCTTCAATTGATTGAGCTCATCTTGCATAGCTAGCATCCAATCGGCATCGGTCAATACAAATGTTATGTTGGCCGGCTCAATTTGAGAGAGAAATGCGCTATGGGCACAAAACTCATCAATAGATGCAAAGTTATTGAGAGAGGCCCTTGTTTTAACTCCGGAGTTTAAGTCACTTGTTAAATTTGAGAGTGGATGGAATCTTTGATGTTTCCATTTTCTAGGAACAATGGTGCTTTGTTCCCCCTCATAGGTAACAGTCTCCGTGACTGTTGTCTTTTTATTAGAGGATGGCTCTGGATTAGTGTTTGAGGATTCGTCTAAGGTAACATTGTCTAGGACCGTTACTGTTCTGAAAGTGGATGCAACAATCATCGGAACCGTTGCTGAAAGAGGGTTGGAATTAGGGGCAACGGTGTCACTGTCTGTTCCCCCTGAGTTGTTGCTTAAATCAGAAGGTAAAAGTCTTTGTGACTGTTGCATAACGTCATTGTTTGGGGCGTCCTCATCCTCAAACACAAAGTCTTTTCTTACGAGACCTATCTCATCTTCATCATCTTCATTATTTTTGTAATACTACGGTTTTATGTGTCTTGGGGTACTCTATAGAGTGGGGCTTACTCTATCGAGTAAGTTTGGTTTTATGCAAAATAGCAGTCTGCATGTAGGGTACTCGATCGAGTAAGTTTCGCACTCGATCGAGTAGGGGTCACTCTATCGAGTAAGTCAGGTTACGGGTGATTTGCGACGGGTTTGTTAATAATGCGGATTAATATATATACTTTCGTCATCTTTTCATAAAACACTTTTACAAAACCTAAATCACAATTAAGGAGAAGTTTCAGGTTACGTTGCCTATTTCCTTCGCATTATTAGCAAATCCCGGAGCTAGAAGTGTCGGTTTTCATCGTTCTTTACAGCTATGTGATCCTTGCGTTGTGGGTAAGTTCTACATATAATTTTTTATCATTTCGTTAAGTTTGGTTAAACCCTAATTTGGGGATTTTGGGGTTTTGGTGACGATGTGTTATGGTATTAATAATATGTATATATGTATAGGAGGAGGGTTCGTTGAGGAGAGATTCTGAGACAGCTGTTTGATCGTCTGATTTCGTGTTGCTTTCCAGGTAGGGTTTCCCTACTCAGTATTAGTTACATAATGTGTGGTGATAGTTGTTGTGATTAAAGATTGATTGTATCGTTGAGTTGTTAAACGGTTCTTGTTTTCATACTGTTGATTGGTTTATTAATGTCTGTGATCTTCGGGGCGCGTCCCTGGCTGAATGGAGCCACTTGCGGGAGTGGCTTCACGTCCTTGGTTCGCCCTCTGTGGAACCCGCCACTGGATGGGATGTGCACATTAAGGAAACTTGGGTTTATCGCTCAGTGGTTGATGAGCGGGGATTTGGTGGGTACGGCTGCGGTCCCTCACTGGCGGTGTGGAATACTTGTTTCTATGGGTACTCTGGCAGGACTACACACTTTAGTGTGTAGTCAGTTGTGTGGAGTTTGGTTATGGAGACTGGAGAATTGTTGTGATTGATTGAGCTGTTTTGGCATTTGTTTCATTGTGGCTTTGTGTTGTGTAATTAGTACTGACCCCGTTAGTTGTTTTAAAAACTGTGGTGATCCATTCGGGGATGGTGAGCAGTTATAGAGCAGGTATGATATGATGCGTATGGGATAGCTCGGATGAGTCATCACGTGGCAGTTAGAAGTCTTCCGCTGTGTCAGACGATGTTTTGTAGTTGTGACAGTTTTATTAGTAGACCTTTTGAGAACATTGTATTTCAGTTTAACAGTTTTGGTTTTGATATGTAATCACTTTAAACCGTATTTACTTTTAAGTAGGTTTCATTATTGTCTTATGATTATCATTGCCTCGGGTAACCGAGATGGTGACGTTTCCATACCTTAAGTGGTCCCGGTAAGGCACTTGGAGTATGGGGTGTCACAATTTTCACGCTCATTTTATACCTGTTCAAGAATGCTAGATTCATCAAATATGACATGGACACTTTCTTCAATTAACATGGTTCGTTTATTGTAAACTTTATAGGCCTTACTATGGTCGGAATAACTAATAAAAACCGCACTACTACAAAAAAAAGCCAAAGAAACCGGTTAAAAAGAGCCTTAGAAACAGGTTCATAACAGATCTTTAGCTCATAGGTGTCTTTGCCTAAGAAACCGGTTATGTAAACCGGTTTCTTTGGTTATCTCAAAGAGACCAGTTGTAACAGGAAACCAGTCTCTTACCTTTGAAACCAGTTCCTAATTTTAACCGGTCTCTCAGGTATTTCTATATAAAAAAAAAACTACCATTCAAGAAATCTAGATCTAAATGATTTTAATAAAAAATTACAATTTTATTACATCATACCATTAATTCACAAAATTAATCAATCTTATTATTTTAACATCAAGAATGATTAAAGAAATAAATCTACCAAAATAATAAGTCTCTAAATTAAATTTGTCGTTGACATCGTCTAATCAGTACCTAACTAGGAGTCGTCGCCTCGGTGCTGTAGGAAGAAAAAAACAGTAGTAATATGTGGATACATTACATTTATAAGCTACTTAACTGAACCTCCATTAGATCAACATCGTCTTTTCTATTGCACCCAGATGCTGCAATTTACCCCATGATGAGTGCAAATCTTTCCGCTGGAATTCCACTTTTGAACAGTTGCCCAAGATGCTTAGATTTGTCGGCAAATTATTGGTTGCTGCACAAAAACAAACAAAAACCACAGCTCTCAGAAAGAAACAGATGTACCAATAAAAACTGAATCACACAATGATTTTCTTTCCTTGCCACAATTACAAGGTTTATCTTATGAATCTAAAACAGAAACCTGAATTCTATCAAGTGAAAATAGGTCTTCTCTGCCGATAGGCAAAAGGTAGATGACCCAAGTTACCTTCGATAGCTTTCTTCTTTTTTTGGCTTCATCATAGGTGTCAGCACCTGTACACTATTGCTCCTGAATGTCATGTGTCACTTCAATGTCTTAAATTGTTTTCGACGTAACATAATCAGTAGAAGGAATATCATCATTCAATACATCAGTATTTAAAAAGTAAGCCAATTTTATTTCATTATCTGAATGCCTTAATGGAGCTTCATTATCATCACCATCTATCTGCCCATTCCTAAACTGAATATCACATTCGGGTGACAGTTCACGAGGTTCATAAACATTAACATTAGAATTAGAATTAGCCAAATATGCCCTGCTCTCAGTCATAGTTGCGGCATCAACTGCACAAGTAATGGATACCATCACTACTACAAAAAACGCATAAGAGACCGGTTAAAAATGGCATAACAGGTGTCTTAGCCTAAGAAATCGGTGTTATATGTGGTTTCTTTGTTGTTTATATAGAGACCTGTTATCACTAATAACCGGTTTCTTTGCTCTCTCTGTAAGAGACCTAATATGGGGTTAAAATCGGTCTCTTTACTTTGAACGTAGCAAACTGCTTGCAAGTTAAAACTGGTCTCTTTAGTTGACGTTAAAATACTTGTTCTCAACAGAACCAGTCTCTTTAATTTGCATAAATATATATATAGTAATAGGATCAAATGAGTCTTCCTCTTACATGTGAGTCCATAAGTCCCATTATGGGCCATTGGATCTTGGAAATGGAGGGCTAAGATGAGAACAAAAAATTAAGGTTAATGCTCTAATTTTGCCATCTTCCTCTAATTTTCTCATTAACTAGATTAATCCTCCTCATCTTTCATTCATCATCTCATTATCACATCTCCTCATTCTCTCTCTATATCTCACTTCTTCATATTCTCTCCAAAAAACCAAGAAAAAAAAAACCCAAAAACCCAAACAAATAAAAAACCCAAAAAATCCAAATAAATCATTTACTCATCTATTCCTCATTCACCATCCACCTACCACCACCCACCGGAAACCACCACAGTCGCCAACCGCCACCGCCGCCGCCACGACGTCAATTTTTTTTTTTTTTTAAAAAAAAAAACTTGATGTTTTAATTTTAATCTTGGTGTTGTTTTTTTTCTCAAATATCGTCTTGCTATATAATATTGTTTCAAATTTGTGAGTTTTTTTATTTTAATCTTAGATCTACTTAAATAGATCAATTTTCATTGACCTTTTTTTTTTCATTTCCGTTTTTGTTTTCAATTTTGATGTTTTGGTCTTTTTTTTTTTTTTTTTTTTTCCGGTTATTGGCATTCTTACAAATTATAGTTTGATTTTAGTACCAAATCTATTAATTATGAAACTCATTGTTTATTTTTTTTTCACTAGATCTTTGATTTTTTTTACCATTTTTCAGATTTGATTTTTCAAATCTCATTTTTTACTTTTTTGTTGTTGATATCGCTTTGTTAATATCCGTCTTATTATATATATTTGCCAATTTTTGTATTTAAAATTTTGTCTTGGTATTGTGGGATTTAGGATCTATTAAAATTATTTTTTCTGTTAAAATTACACTTTTTTATGTTGAAATTACATTTTCTATGGACTAAAATTACACTTTTATGGACTAAAATTACACTTTTGTGGACTAAAATTACACTTTCGTGGACTAAAATTATACTTTTGTGGATACAATTACACTTTTGTGGACTAAAATTACTCTTATGTGGACTAAAATTATATTCATAAAATGATAAAAGACGTACACTATCAATGTACTAAAGTTACACATTTGTGCACTAAAATTACACTTTTATGGACTAAAGTTACACTTCCGTGGACTAAAATTACAGTTTTATAGACTAAAATTACACATTTGTGTACTAAAATTACACTTTTATGGACTAAAATTACACTTATGTGGACTAAAGTTGTAATTTTGTGAACTAAAATTACACTCATAAAATGATAAAAGATACACACTATCAACTTACTAAAGCTACACTTTGGACAATGATTGAAATTGCACAATCTCAATGACTCTAAATAAATGAATTGTGTAACTTTAGTCCAAAGTGTGTAGTTTTACTCTAAATTTAGTCGTAAATAGTGTATTTTTAATTTAAATTTAGTCGTAAATAGTCTATTTTTAATTTAAATTTAGTCGTAAATAGTGAATTTTCAGTCAAAAATTGTAATTTTAGTCCAAATTTAGTCGTAAATTGTGTATTTTTAGTCCAAATTTTGTATTTTCAGTCTAAAATTGTATAATTTTACTCCAAATTTAGTCGTAAATATTGTATTTTTAGTCCAAATTTAGTCGTAAATAGTCGAAATTTAGTCCAAATTATATAATTTTAGTCCAAATTTGTGTAATTTAATCTTTCGTCCAAATTGTCTAAATTACTAATAACTTCATTAGTTAGTCCAAATAGTCGAAATTGTCCAAATTGTCCACATTAGTCTGTCTAACTTTATTCCAAGAGTGTAACTTTAGTCATTGAGAGGGTAACCTTAATAGAGATAAATGTAACTTTAACAGAAAAAAGTGTAATTTTAACAGGAAAAAGTGTAATTTTAACAGAAAAAGTGTAATTTTAACAGAAAAGGTGTAATTTTAACAGAAAAGGTGTCATTTTAACAAAAAAAGTGTAATTTTAACAGAAAAAAGTGTAATTTTAACAGAAAAAAGTGTAATATTAACAGGAGAAAGTGTAATTTTAACGAAAAAAGTGTAATTTTAACAGGAAAAAGTGTAATTTTAACAGAAAAAAGTGTAATTTTAACAGGAAAAAGTGTAATTTTAACGAAAAAGTGTAATTTAAACAGAAAAAAGTGTAATTTTAACAGACGAAAGTGTAATTTTAATCGATCCTAAATCACACAATACCAAGACAAAATTTTAAATACGAAAATTGACAAATATATATAAGAAGACGGATATTAATAAGGCGAGATTTGTAAAATATAAAACAAGACAATATAATAATAAAACGAGATTTTAAATACCAAATCTGAAAAAAATATAGTAACATTAATATGTAATTACAAAAATAAAAAACCAAAATAAACACCAACAATACTAGATCTAAAATAATAAAAAAACCAAAATAAAATTAAAAAAAAAACCGAAAAAAATAAATCTGGAAAAAACCGAAAAAAATAAATGAAAAAACCAGATCTAAACTCAAAAAACAAAACAACCGAAATAAGAACAAAAATCAAAAATCAAAAAAATGGTGCATAAAGTACTATTGTGGTTGCATCAAACAAAAATCAACATTAAAAATGAAAAAATCAAATGAAAGTCGTGAAACCAACACCGAGATCTAAACTCAAAAAACAAAACAAAACACCCATATTTGAACAAAAAAAAAACAACAACACACGTACATCTGAGAAGACAGGAACGAAAAACAAAAACAAAAACAAAAACAAAAAATAAGAAAACAAAAGACAACATCAACGACATTCAACAACAAATTTATTGCCAAAAACCAAGATCTCAGATGAGAGGAGGAAGGAGGCGGCAGTGGTGGAGGAGAGGAGGGAGGCGTGGGTAGGTGTGCCATTTTTTACGCAGGCAGGTGGCGGTTGGTGGGCTTGTGTGCCAGTTTTTGACGTGGACAGACGGTGGTGGTGGTGTTTGAATAGTGGCTGTGGTCGTGAATGGTGCGGTGGTGGAGGAGGCGGGAGGCTGTAACACCCCCATACTCCAAGTGCCTTACCAGGACCACTCAGGTATAAGGATACTACCATCTCGGTTGCCCGAGGTACTGAATATCATAAGACAATAAAGAAACGTACTTTTAAAGTAATTATAGATTAAGTGATTACATGTTCAAACCAAAACTAATAAAAGGAATTACAAGCTTCTCATACGGTCTACAGCTAAAACTATCAAAGCTACTAGACTTCGCCCGACACAAATGAAGACTTCTAACCGCCACGTGATGACTCATCCCGGCTATCCCATACGCGTCATATCACACCGCTCAATAATCGCTCACCACCCCGAATGGATCACCACGAGTTTTTAAAACGTTTAAACGGGGTCGATTTACTAATCACACAATTCAATACATATATCAACAATAAGATAAACAGATGACTTAATGTCACACACACACACACACGACCAACCAATTCCCATCATCTCAATCCCGACCGTCCACCTTGGACTACCGCGATGGGGGACCGCAGCCTGTTCCCACCTAAGCCCCGCTCATCATACCGAGCGATAACCCTGTCCATTAATGTGCACATCCCCTTCCGTGGCGGGTTTCACGAAGGGCGAAACTAGGGCGTGAAGCCACTCCCGCAAGTGACTCCACTCAGCCGAGAACGCATCTCGAGAACCAGAGAACAATCAATCACAATCACAATCACAGCCGTCACAATCAATTACTATATCAAACAATCAATCTCAACACATCAACAATCATCCCATTATGGGACTAATACTGAGTAGGAAATCCTACCTGATATGCACACAACCAGACGGTCTCTACTGCTGAGTCAAAAAGCCTCTTCTATGAACCCTCCTCCTATCATACAACACATAAGGGCTACCAAATCACATACTACACATAAAACCCCCAAATCTCTAAATTAGGGTTTAACCAAAACAAAGGAAAGACAATAAAAAGGATACGTAGATCTTACCCTCGACGCAAGGAACTCAATGGTATAAACAACGACAAGAACTGACCGTCCGAACTCGGGAATTGCTAAGAATGCGATTAGGAAGATGAACTTGTTGCTTTCTCTCTTAAACAGGATTTTAGGTTTTGTAAAAGTGATTTAAAACAATGACGACGAAAATTAAATACCTTAATCGCATAATTAACAAAACCCGAGAAAACTCCCCGTAAAACCGGACACTCGATCGAGTACCCGAGGTACTCGATCGAGTACCCCCTTACTCGATCGAGTGCCCCAAACTACTCGATCGAGTACCCAACAGTCGAAACTATTTTATTTCGCAACTTGCTCTTACTCGACAGAGTAAGGGCTACTCGATAGAGTACCCCAAGACTTATAAATACGGAGTATTACAGTCTTCCCTCCTTAAAAAGAACTTCGTCCCCGAAGTTCAACCCATACCTAAAAACAACCATACTGACTCGACCAAGACACAACAACTTAGCTAAGGACTCAAGAACTCGACCGAACATAGAACATGAACCCTTAACACCCACTCCACCAACTATGTTTACTTCCACAACATGACTCACTATACCGTATCTACCACATATATATCTCTCACGATACCAACTCCATACATAACCAACTACCATCCTCTAATGCTGCTAGTTCCATAATATCATCAACTATCAAATCCAATACCAAGACACTCATAGACATCAAACGGAATGTTACATTCTACCACCCTTAAAAGGAACTTCGTCCTCGAAGTTTACTCACACTCGTAACCTCATCATCCAACTGTCAATACTAGCGAAATATTCTCACACTCCTAAACATCACGCTACTACAAGCACGGTCATGACCTTTAATAAAATCACCCACAACACGAATCGATCTTTTATTCTACATCAAGACTCAACTTCCGAATATATTACCATATGTAAAACCATCAAAATCTGTTTTATCGCATCCTACTCCTCTTAAGACAAATGTTACGTCCTCGTGACTCACTAATACCAAACCATATCTATACCTCATTACCCTCTGTACCACCACATGTCAAAGATAACCGTCTATAAACCAAACACTCACCATTCTTATATCCAAGGCTCCCATACATAAACATTTCTCATTCCTCAACTCATTCGGCATAGCACCTAACCTATACCATAAATTCATAGCAAATCACCATACCCACTCTTCATTATTACTGCCAAACAACATACCTCTTTATGTAAGGCACTTATCTCCCAGAAGCATAACTCACGATCCGCACTCGTTACGTACACGCACACTAGATCCTCAAGTTCTTTCTTTCATTACCGCAAAATTCATACACAACTTAACATGACACTAATTTCCCCAACACCCTACACTCACTGTCTCAACAAAAGATTATGAACTATCCGCCGCTTTCGAGATCATTACAACACATGTTCCACGAATCATTTTCCATTACCATGTCTACCGATGTCTCATCTGAAAACAAGATCAAAATTACCGTAACAACCTCTCACAACCGTGTCCCATCAACAGATTATCACTATCCCATGACAACAACGAAACATATACAACTCTATTTCATATCATACTCTACCTCATTCCCGACTTAACCTGGTAAAGAAAACATGAATAAACAAGACAACTGTCTATCAGCACAAACTGAAACTCGCAGAGAGCAACATCAAACAAAACAACAATCTATATATAATCGGTAGGTACTTTGAAACTCGAATCATAATCATCCCGCCTACTCCACCACAACCGGTGACGGCATCACAACACCGCCACCAACAGCCACACCGTAGTGCGAAAATACCCGCATCACAGCACTATGTACCGTGCCCGGATCACCACCCGAGGCACCACAATCACACCGATAGACATCACAATCGTATACTATTCCCATAAATACGACTCAAAGATAACTTCTCGACAAGAAAACTTACTCAAATCCACTTTATTAAATCACCACGCAACATATTATATGGATAAACAGATAAGCATCTCATGAACATCATCTCTACCATTTCACGGAATATACATGTGTTATCAATACACATAAAATTATAACTAGCCATGGCCAATCAATCAAATTATTACCTTTTTGGATATCATTCAATTAAATTACCGTGTCCAACATATATACTACAGAACATTCATAAAACAACTTTATAATTATCACACCATACCACTTCTTGTGAAGTCAGAACCTCACACAAACATTTACACATATCATAGACCCGTAATCACAACCAACTAGTCAATCCTGATCACGTAAGTTACCACACGAAAAAGGTCACCTGCCGCCCGAGTTTAACTCATATGCCCCTCATAACATATTCCCCCATTCGCACAACCATCACTTCCTGCCAAATATAACCATACCTTCACTATTCAACTAATAGCGTCCGCCTCATCTAACCACATCTTATACCCTCTCACAATCATACACAACAATCAGGTCCCTACCAAATCAACCTCTTTAGAATTGCTACCTATCTAATATACCATCACTCTTATCCACTAGTGATAACACCACAATGCCACCGCGTCGTATATCAAATCTCTTACACTCATATCAAAATAACATGGTTTTTCTCCTATTTTTGGTTAACATTGCAAATAACGAACATCAAACCCATCCACAAAATTACCTCAACATTATTCCCAATGCTATCTTATTTGTATTGTCATCCAACTCTCCACCAAATATCTCGTATCGTGCCAATACTCCACCAACTTATTACTCCCCTAATTCCTCGAAACTCATTACCAATCATGTTGTCCTGAAACTCCTATATAACCTTTAGCTAACATCCTCGTGATACCATCACATATTTCGATGATTTCTTATCTTTATATCACATAGCTCCGGTGAACATTTTCCTCAGCTTACTTTTATCCTTCTTTTCTCTTTACACTCAATAATACCAATTAATAGTTCAACTCCTTATTCCTTCTAGCTAACTCTTTAGAAATCAAGTTACCCCTTCGTTGCTCCAAAACTTAATTCCATTATTTTCTACCGACATCATCTCACTCTTTCTTACCATGGATCTTCTCTTATTATGCTATCACTCATACTTGCCACTAATCTATCCATAGAACCAACGTTTAATGTTCAAACAATTGCATCTCCCTTTTTACATCTCTAGAAATCAGAATTCATTTAATACCGTTAATTACCCAAGGAAATCACACAGTAGTTTCATCTTTTAATAAACCAAACCTCCCAAACTCACTCACTGTCTACAAATACACCTCGCGACATGTCTCCACAAAGTTCACTATATATTACCCTTCTCAACCCCTTTAAACGAACTTTCACTACATAAATCCATAACCCACACGACTCCTAACCATTTCCCTCCATAACTCTTTACACATCTCAAGCTGCCACTATCCACATTCTTACTTTCAATCTTTTCATTCTCACGTTCATTATACTCACATCATCCCTTGTCTATATTCACTTATTTTTACATTGCTCAACACACAATCATATCACTCATCCCGTCTCGCACAACGTGCGCCATGCCTCAATAAACTATACCAATCTTCCTTTTCTTTTTCCACCATCTATCGTAATCACATATAACTCATGACCTCCCCACCGAACTCATACTCATCATAGTGCCACTCTTTACATCATAAGATTGGGTAACTTACGCTTCAGTACCAACACATACGTAAAACAATGCATAAAGAAATAATACAACACCTTTGAATTAAACATAATATGCAACGAATGTCAAAAAGATAGACATATGACCCGAAATACGCATATGACAAGACAGACCCCACTCGATCGAGTACTGAACCTACTCGATCGAGTTGAGGCTACTCGATCGAGTGCCCAACATGCTCGATCGAGTGCCCCGACTCTTAACCCAAACAGACCTTCGATCTCGACTTACTCGACCGAGTAGCCCGGCTACTCGATCGAGTGACCCCATACTCGATCGAGTGCCCGAGGTACTCGATCGAGTGCCCAAAAACACGATTCTGGTCAAAATAACGACAAGTACCCACTCGATCGAATTATGCAGACTCGCGAATACTACCCGCATGTTATCTCACATACCCCAACGTACTATGCATTCATTATTATTTCAACGTTATGATTACAACTACGCATTCAAATCTGCGCGACTCCTCATACAATTAACAAAATAATCTACTTCGTGTTATCAAGTGCCACGTTATAAACATCCATCATGCTTTTCATCCAATTCGTTATATAAAACACTTATCATTGAACCTCTATTCTTCATGTTACTACTTACCAAAAGCCAAACACTACCATCTATCATGCTCATATAACATTCAACTTTCAATCATGTATTACCCGCATGTTTTAAATTTTCATAACTTTTCATAACACAAATCACACCCATACACTACAAATCCTATTTCCATGTTGCTAATACAACAACATTACAATTCCACTTCATCACACATCATCATATACGAACTACTTTCTTTTTCTACCATATCATTCATCATTCTCATATACTTTTCCAACGATTCCAACCATCATGTCAACCAACTATCATGCAACATGCTTTCAACAAACCATATACAGCACAATTAACATACACGTCGCACATATACACACGGACTCCACGTTCCCATACCATGTGACTGGCTTAAGTATCATGGGGCCAAGATTTTAAAGTGAGGGCGCCTACTCACCCAAAACCTAGCATCAGCCGGGGCTCCCATTACACATACACCAGGTTCATTTTATTAGACTCCCTATGTTCATTATGTTCATTTGTTACAGGTTCCAAAATCGTCGCTCTGATACCATTTGTAACACCCCCATACTCCAAGTGCCTTACCAGGACCACTCAGGTATAAGGATACTACCATCTCGGTTGCCCGAGGTACTGAATATCATAAGACAATAAAGAAACGTACTTTTAAAGTAATTATAGATTAAGTGATTACATGTTCAAACCAAAACTAATAAAAGGAATTACAAGCTTCTCATACGGTCTACAGCTAAAACTATCAAAGCTACTAGACTTCGTCTGACACAGCGGAAGACTTCTAACTGCCACGTGATGACTCATCCCAGCTATCCCATACGCGTCATATCACACCGCTCAATAATCGCTCACCACCCCGAATGGATCACCACGTTTTTAAAACGTTTAAACGGGTCAAGACTAATCACACAATTCAATACATATATCAACAATAAGATAAAAGACATGCCTTAATCACACACACACACACACAACCAACCAATTCCCATCATCTCAATCCCGACATCCCTTTGGACCGACCCGCTGCCCGAGTGGGGGACCGCAGCCGTTCCCACCTAAGCCCCGCTCATCATACCGAGCGATAACCCTGTCCATTAATGTGCACATCCCCTTCCGTGGCGGGTTCCACGAAGGGCGAAACTAGGGCGTGAAGCCACTCCCGCAAGTGACTCCACTCAGCCGAGAACGCATCTCGAGAACCAGAGAACAATCAATCACAATCACAATCACAGCCGTCACAATCAATTACTATATCAAACAATCAATCTCAACACATCAACAATCATCCCATTATGGGACTAATACTGAGTAGGAAATCCTACCTGATATGCACACAACCAGACGGTCTCTACTGCTGAGTCAAAAAGCCTCTTCTATGAACCCTCCTCCTATCATACAACACATAAGGGCTACCAAATCACATACTACACATAAAACCCCCAAATCTCTAAATTAGGGTTTAACCAAAACAAAGGAAAGACAATAAAAAGGATACGTAGATCTTACCCTCGACGCAAGGAACTCAATGGTATAAACAACGACAAGAACTGACCGTCTGAACTCCGGGAATTGCTAAGAATGCGATTAGGAAGATGAACTTGTTGCTTTCTCTCTTAAACAGGGATTTAGGTTTTGTAAAAGTGATTTAAAACAATGACGACGAAAATTAAATACCTTAATCGCATAATTAACAAAACCCGAGAAAACTCCCCGTAAAACCGGACACTCGATCGAGTACCCGAGGTACTCGATCGAGTGCCCCAGCTACTCGATCGAGTACCCAACAGGTCAGAAACTATTTTATTTCGCAACTTGCTCTTACTCGACAGAGTAAGGGCTACTCGATAGAGTACCCCAAGACTTATAAATACGGAGTATTACAGAGGCGGTGTCGGGGGAGATGTCCAGATGATGGCTGGGTGAAGATGGTGTTGGGGAGGTGGCCAGAAGGGTGGTGTCGTGGGGTCGGCTGGTGGTAGCAGTGGTGGGTGTCGGGTTTGGGGGTGAGGGTGAGATGAGGGGAATTTTTTTGGGTTGGGTTGGTTTTTTTTTTTTTTTTGATTTTGTTATTGAGAGAGAATGAGAGGAAATGAAAGTTGTGAGACTGAATGATTAGTGAGGGATGAGGGAGTGGGTAAAGAGAGGGGATTATGAATGATTAGGGAGGGAGATTAGCTAGATTCATTTCTAGCCCTCCATTGAGATGCAATCTCCTCCTTCCATCCCTTTCATCCAAAGGCCCATAATAGGACTAAGGAACTCAATAGATGTAAGGGACTTATAAAAACTTCACTATATATATATATATATATATATATATATATATATATATATATATATATATATATATATATATATATATATATATATATATATATATATAGAGGCGGGATCTCGTGAGTTTGGTTCTTACGGTGAGTTGTGAGTTTGCAAAATCTCAGCCGCTAGATCAAAGAAAACCAAAGGCAGAGATTAAATTTCATAACGTTTAACAAAATAGATAAACAAAACAAAATCCGTTCCTTAGCAAGATAACGAACAGAAATTCAGAACAAAAAAAATAGCTTCTCACTAAAACTTTCTCAGTTGAAGAACGTGCAAACCATTGAAACAAAACCCTAGAAATTTGGGGAAAAATATCATAGCAGCATCAATTTCTTCTCAATTTCAACAATTAAAAGTCAAGGGCTTTCATTTTCTCATAATCAGTTAAGGGGAATACGTGTAACAAGGGGTATAAATATTGTCTTATCATTTAAGAACTGATTTGTGTAATTAGGTATGAACTTGCGGAAGAATTTGCGGACGATGATGATGCAAGAATGGCGATTATGGATTTGAGGGAAAGTGTGTTGCAGGAGTTGAAGTTACACGATTCTTTGGCACAGGTTCGATTAATCATTCATGTACTCTCTTTAATTGAGATTTCTGATCATTTAGGCGCTTTGTTTAATGTAGTTACTTTGACTTTTCGCTTAATACAATTTCTTTAGCTTTCTTGAAATGTTTGATACCTTTTTTTCCGGGTTTTGTTTGCTATCTTGAGGATGAATTTCGGTATTAACAGCTTTGTAAAGATAAGGTACTATGAGTTGATGATATCCGAACTCCTGGAACGTTATAAGCTCAATAGAAACCCTTTGAGATATTGGGGTAATATTGTCGTAGGTTAAGCTTTTAGATGTTTACAACTTGCTGGCCAGGAGGCTTCATTTTCCTGTGGCATCATATCTCAAGTAGATTTTCATTGTACTGCATCAGTTTAACGATGTCCATTCGTGCAATTTCTGTAGGCACATCTGGAGATGTGAGTTATTTATTTCGGGCTGTGGTTTATGGTACCTGTCTTAGAAGAGGGAAACCAGCGCCAGGTGAGACACACCAAAAGGAACTCGCTAATGAACTTGGACAAAATGTAAGCTAAGAAATTCAATCAATAATGGCTAACTGGATTTTGAAATACTATTTCTTCCTCTCGTGCGTATTAAGCTTACAATTTACCTTTCTAGCTTCTGACTCCTTTTGACAGCACAATATTCAGATTTCCAGGTTGTTGACGAACTGATCAAGACACGTAAATATACTGAATAGTAATTCATCGAATTAGCAGATTACTACAAACTATCTCTAAGAATTATTGTGACTTCTGCCACGTTGAATGCGGAGAAATTTTCTGATTTTTTCTACAATTGTCAAATATTTACGATCCCTGGTAGAACATTTCCTGTAGAGATTCTGTATGTCAAGGAGGCAGAGACTGATTACTGTGACGTGGCTTTGAAGACTGTATTGCAAATCCACTTGTTAGACGCTGAAGGTGATATTCTTCTTTTTTTAACCGGATAAGAGGAAATCGATTATGCTTGTGAGTATCTTTATGAGAAAATGAAAGCCCTTGGTAATCAAGTACCTGAACCGAGGAAATCAGATGCGGTTGTGAGCGAATCAGTTCTATGTTGTGTAGTTGATGGCGAGGTGGTGGTGTTTGCGACGCAGATGTATTATGAGATTCGTAATTTTTTTTACCTACAAATTTGCGCAAAAAGCTAATGTATAATGAGATTCGTATTTTTTTTGTTGAGGAAATGTTAATTAGGTTAGTTTGATACTTTCTAGGGTTGTGCAATTATTGATACAAAGCTGAAATGAAATTGATTGATGAAGCTAATTAAGCAATTTGTGTACCAGAGCAACTTAATGTCCATTTTCCTTCCAATTTGCTGATTCATTGGTATAATAATGGCAGGGAAAGGAGTGGTCTTCAGAGGAAATTCATTAGTGCTTGCCATGTGAGATCACAATAACACCAGAATAACAGTAGAATAACAACACAATAACACGTGATAAAAAAAAGAAAAAAAAATCAAGGTTGTAAAAAAATCAAAGTGGCACCGGAATAACATCACAATAACACCAGAATAACAGCACAATAACATGCGGTAAAAAAAAAAGAGAAAAAAAATCAAAGTAGTAAAAAAATCAAAGTGACTCCGGAATAACAGCACAATAACAGTAGAATAACAACACAATAACACGTGGTAAAAAAAAAAAGGTTCAAAGTCGTAAAAAAAATCAAAGTAACAGCAGAATAACATCACAATAACAGCGGAATAACAATAACATGTGGTAACAAAAAGAGAACAAAAATCAAAGTCGTTAAAAAAATCAAAGTAAAAAAAGCACAATAACAACATAATAACATGAGGTAAAAAATAAGAGTAAAAAAAATTTCAAGTAAAAAAAAATCTGGTAAAAAAGAAGAAGAAAAAAAGGTAACATAATGAGAAAATTAGAGATTAACATCACAATAACAACGGAATAACAGTAGAATAACAACACAATAACACGTGGTAAAAAAAAAATCAAAGTCATAAAAAAAATCAAAGTGACGGCGGAATAACATCACAATAACAATAACATCACAATAACATGTGGTATAAAAAAGAGAAAAAAAAATCAAAGTAAAAAAAAAAGCACAATAACAGCATAATAACACGAGATAAAAAAAATAAGAGTAAAAAAAATTTCAAGTAAAAAAAAAATCTGGTACAACAACAAAAAGAAAAAGAAAAAAGGTAACATAATGAGAAAATTAGAGAAAAACATAAGAGAAAAAAAATCAAAGTTGTAAAAAAACATAATAACACGAGGTAAAAAAAAGGAGATAAAAAAATTTAAAGTAAAAAAAAAAATAGCACTAGAAAAAAGAGAAAATAAGTAAATGACAATGATTTTATATGATAGGTAAGATTAGATCTTGACCATTCATCTCTAATATAATCTAATGGCTGAGATTCCCCCAACTCACAACTCACCATAAGAACCCAAACTCACCAAATCCAATCTCTCTCTCTCTCTCTCTCTCTCTCTCTCTCTCTCTCTCTCTATATATATATATATATATATATATATATATATATATATATATATATATATATATATATATATATATATATATATATATATATATATATATATATATATATATATATATATAGATTTAGGATCCGATGAGAACGAACACTCGGTGAGAACGGTGAAAACGAACTACAACCATTAGATTAAAAAACAACTCGCGGCTTAGATCAATCTCAATGATAACCAAACGTTTTACGTATAAATTATAAAACACCAATTCCTAAGTCAACCTTTCTCTCACCTCTCATTTCTTTTACATTTTCAGCGATAAACAACTACGAACAACGACGTTCGTTCCACCTTAATTGACGGTGACCACCACGACCAGCCACTATCACCATCAACAAAGGACGACGCCGACGACACAATCACCACCACATACGCCGGCGGCCACACCTGAATTAGCCCATCTTATAAGTTGATATATGATAACATCGCCGAAAATAGCTCAAACACGCCGTCGACTACTAGTGCGTGTCTCTACAGAAAATGCCGGCAAAGGCGTCGACCAGCGTCGTCGATTCATTTCTGTTAGTTGGCGTTGATTTCAATCTATTTTCTCTTCAATTATTCTTCCCCTTATTTCTTCCCTTACCCATAATGCCCTTCTTCAATGGTCACCGGACTCCAATCGACGCCGGCAATGACTCAATTGACGTCGTGGGTTAAGTTGTAGTGTTGTTGGTGCTACGCGAATTCGGGCGAGAAAAAGATTTGGAGATGCAAAATACGGCGATGATCATTGTTCTACTCCTCACCGGTGTCGTGAGGTGGTTGGGAACGCCGGAGTTGCGATAGGAGGTGTTGGTCGGAGGTGTGTGGTGGTCGTGGTGTGGTGGTAGTACGTATAGTGTGACCTGAATTTTGGTCTAATTTGCTACTGTTGTTATCAGAACGATTCTTACATTTTTCTAACTTTTCTATTGACTTTGGTGTTCTCTTGTTTTGTCTACTCCTCTCTAAATCTATTCTTGTTGGATCGAATTCTTTTGCAATCCAAACAGTTATTGAATACCACTTGATTTTTGATCTATTATTATTATTATTATTATTATTATTATTATTATTATTATTATTATTATTATTATTATTATTATTATTATTATTATTATTATTATTATTATTATTTTTATTATTTTTATTTTTTGTTGATTTTCACTATTTCTCAAAGGTTGTTTTGTGTATCTAGATCACATGTTGGTGTATATAGAATAATATTTTTGTGCATCTAGGTATTTTGTTTTTATTTGTTTCATATGTAGAAAAAAAAATGTACCTAGAATGGAAAAATATGTACCTACATTGTTATATAATGTAACTTTAATTAATGTAAGAAAATGTATCTACATCGTCAAAAAATGTATCTAGGAACATACAAAAAAATGTATCTACAATAGATTAAAGTGCATCTAAAATTTGGTAAAAAAACAATATATCTACCATATTTTGTAATGTATCCAGTTCTTTCTCATCGGGTAGTCGTTTTCACCGGATCTTAACTCCATATACACTTTTAACTATCGTAGGTACACTTTTTACCGGAATTCTATATACGCTTTTTAAGAATGTAGATATATTTTTTTCTCTAGTTGCACTTCTTACCGGAATTCTATATACAGTTTTTAAGAATTTAGATACACTTTTTTCTATACTAGGTACAATTTTTTTCTTACTTAGAAATAACGTACCAGATATTATAATTAATGTATCTAATAGTGTTTTTTATGTATCTAAAACCAAATACACACCTAATTACATAATTAATCCCTTAACAACCACCACAACCTCTCTCAATACCGCCCCACACTTAACACAGACTAACACCAAACCACCATTTGCTTGACGGAGCACAGCCAGTGAGCTGATGTAATCGCAGACTCGGTAAGGCTTGATTCCAGCGACCTCGGAGAACCAACACCCTTCAATTTACTCCACTGACACGCAATCAAGAAATCCGACGTAAGCAAGGGGATGATTATTAAAACACATTTTAAGTCATATATTGTTTACTTGATTCGAAAAAAGGAGTGCACTACAAAGCTCAAAGTCATTGTTGATTGCCAGTTTGGTAAAGGTATGAGATTTCATTCATTGCTTTCTGAAACACATTACACCAGATTGGCTAGCAAAGGAGATTGACTAGCTAAGGGTACAAACTTTCGTAGTTATTGTACAGAGCTCTATTAATATAGATGGTGCGAGGAAAGGCTCAAGGGCAGTGACAATATAGTGAGTCAGACACATTACACCAAAAAATCAGATTGACTAAC
The DNA here is from genome assembly GCF_048544455.1 of Silene latifolia. Classification (NCBI taxonomy): domain Eukaryota; kingdom Viridiplantae; phylum Streptophyta; class Magnoliopsida; order Caryophyllales; family Caryophyllaceae; genus Silene; species Silene latifolia. The sequence continues at coordinate 215,993,094 of NC_133538.1, read as the reverse complement.
AACCCTTTACATAAACTCCTCTTGCACGTATTACATTTGGTCTCACTTTTCCGAGTCTCGTATAATAATTGTTTATCTATATACTTCAATGTACTGTCATGCTAAACAATGTAGTGGACATTATCGGAATTTCAGTGCAAAACACCTGAATTGATCACTTAATAGACTAAAGTTTAAGTGAGCTACTACTGGTGTTTTCAATTTGCCAAACACAATCACTCATAATTAAGTACCTAATGAACTTACTCGAGCGGAAGAAATACACAACCATGCCCAGTTTATTGGCCATTTGATTAATCAAGGTCAGAAATCTAACTAAAACCAAAAACACGATTCGAACCACCAAAGCCGAGGACCGATGCACAAATATATTATTATTCCAGTGAAATATTACATCACCGGAGTTCTTGCGACGGGTTTCGAAACTTTAATCAGAGGTTTATTCAAGCATTAAAGTTAATGGAGATTATAATAAACTCAATCAATTAACCCTAAATCCCCAAATCAAAACAAAAACTCACTGAAATATTAACCAAAATCCGGATAAACTCTCGGAATCGATCTTAATTGCAGCATCAACGACAGAATTATGACCGTAAAACGCATCTAAATGTTGTTAGTGGTGGCGGCGTCGTTCAGGGTGGTCGGTGACACCGGCGATTGCTGGAATGGATGGTGATGTCGCCGGTCTGTGGTGGATGACAGTGGTGGCTAACGGTGGTGGCTGACGGTGACGGCTGGTTGTGGTTGTGGTGGTAGTAGTGCATAGGGATGTGAGAGAGAGGATACGTGAGATTGGGTGTTGTAAAATTTGGGTTTTATTGTTTGTGTGATAGTGAGCGTAAGTTATTGATTATTACCATTGTTCTCACCGTTCTCACCGAATGGTCGTTCTCACCGGATCTTAATTCTCTCTCTCTCTCCCCCTCTCTCTCTCTCTCTCTCTCTCTCTCTCTCTCTCTATATATATATATATATATATATATATATATATATATATATATATATATATATATATATATATATATATATATATATATATATAAAACTAGGTTGAAACGCTGTGGATGCGTCACATGTCCTATAAAGCCTTAATGACAAGCATTAATTGCAGCTAATCATTTAATATGAGCATAATAAATGTTGTATAAATTTCAGCAAAATATTAATTATAGTTTAATAAATTTATTATAAAATTACATAAGAAAATTACGGTAATTTGATTCCAAATTTACTAAAAATTATTTTGATAAAAATTCTAAAATGTAAATAATTACATTCATTGCGAAATATGCTTTCAATTGAGTATAATTTTGATTATATTTATTGAAATATTTTGATATTTTACATTTACGTAAAAAAAACATTTTGAGAAAGTTATAAAACTTAGACCATTAAATCCGATAAAAAAATATATTTGGGAGAGTCATTATATTTAATAAAAAGAGAACTTAAAGAAAACCAATTAGAGATAAGTTTTTATAGTGTGAGAATGAAAAAAATTATATTGCGATAAATTGAATACATGTGAGATTTTGATAGGTTTAAATAGTGTCATAAGGAGTTTGTATGTACACAGTAACACATTGATCGCGAGTACATTTAAATAATCAAAACAAAAGTAATGATTATTAAGTAATATAATATTATAAACGCCATGAAAAAGTAGAAAATACGTTACATTTTTCTTTAATATCTTCAATTAAATATGTATGCGTCAAGTATAAAATATTGATTATGACTAACTAAATATTACTTTTTTTTAAATATTTTATATGTTATCTTTTAAATACTTTGAACTTAAACCTCAAAAAAAATTGAGAAAATTTAGCCTATTTTATTTACAGGTAATTTATTAAATATCATTGTAGAAAAATAATATAATTGATAATTTTTAAAAAAAACAAAAGGTGTAAATTTCTTATAGATATGTTTAACACATAGCACTTGCAGCACACAATCAAAATAATTGAATAAGTTGAGTTTGGACGTTATATGTTTGATACATAAATATCACACGTTATACATAAAAAATATAAATTACATAAAATTATATTCACATTATTTTGAACAAATATTAACTGATTCGGGACATAATGTATCGTTAAATAATATAATGTGAGAACTCAATGTTCATCGTTGCGTTATTCGAATAAATTTTATTTTAATTAATATGATATTAGATAAGTAACAAATTTATTTTTAAAACGTTTATCATGCACATAATTAATTATCACTTATTAGATTTAATAATTAAAATTGTATGTATTTTATTTTAAAACATTGAAGTTAGCCTAAAAAAAATTAAATTTGAGAAAAATTAATTTATTTTTATTTTTAAGTAAAAATATTGAAGATCATATATGAATTATATTATTTTTCTTCAATTAAAATAATAAAATTTTAAAATAGGCCGCGCGAAGCGCGGGATACTACCTAGTACTAATTATTTCCTAGTCTTTTAGAGTAATAGAAGTCGCCAGGACAAATATAATTTTGTCTCATTCCACCTCAACTCCAATATCATATATTATTTTGTATATTTGACTTCTTAAAATATATCTAATGCATTTGCTTCATTAGTGTCGACAATAAAATAGAACACCATATAACTATAAGCAACAACGTATAGCGAAGTGGACAAATCTACGTGTGAAACTACTTGATTTATATCTTAAATCCAGGGAATTTTAGTCGGGTTTTCCTATAAAAAAAAAAGAATGGTTTCGTGGTTTGAGTATTCGGTTTGGCGCTAAATACAGGTAACTTCTTTCTAGCCATCTCAGGTTTATTATTTGCTTCTTCGCTATCTTATAACGACTCTTCAATCTCAGGTTTATTGGGACGGAGGAAGTACCTTACAATAATAAGAATTTTCACGTTTCGTATCCGAAAAGAAAAGCAATCAAAATCACTCAGACTCACAAATTATATACAATAATAACTCAAATAGACGAAAAATATTAGAAGCCAATATAAAACATGTTTACTGCAACCCAATACAATAAAAATAATAAATATGTTAATAGTGGGGAGGGGATAACACGGTACAAAAAAAATCATCATTAGCTAATTGTAGCTAGGGAGGGCAAAGAATACAAAATTTCTAAAAAAAAGAAAGAATACACATTTTCTTATCAGGTGAAATATAGTAGGGACATATATATATATATATATATATGGTTAATATTCCATTCAAACATAATTGATCTTAAACATAATTCTTTATCTTTTACGGAGTAATTAATATTTATTTATTTTTAGTAGTTTATAAAAGTAAAATCTCTTCAAAAGTAATAACCAATGAAATCACTTCAAAAGTTCTTCTTTTAAGTATATATACTAGATTTAATGCCCGTGCGATGCACGGACCTAGTCGTAGGATTCAGTTAAGTATGTACATGTGTATGATTGACTCGTCCATAGACTAATTTTATATGAATCGTCATGTGAACCCGCTGACGTAAGAACTATAAATCTGTAGTTTGGGTCAATACCGCAAATGTGTCAAAAATCCCGAAGATTGCATTGTTATCTGTAATCCAACCCCCTCAAACACGAGTTAGGGTCCTTTGCATTACCTAAAAGTAATATATGATCCATTACCTCAAATAAATTCTTTTTTATATAGTATTTCTCCCATATATCACCATCTATTACTTAAAGTTCGGACCATTGGATCGTTTCACGACAATGGAGTGAAAAAAAGGAAAAATAATGAGGAGAATCCAACTTGTTCAAACACCTATCTAAGTCGAATAATGAAACAAAATACATTATTATTTCATTAAATTTGACAATTCGCAAATTTTTATAAGACTGTGAGTCCACTAACATTGTCATCCATATGTCAACCTACACAAACACCTAGATAAACTAAATATTTCAATAGTTACAAAAATCATACTCAGGTAAAATCTACAGATTAAAGATAAACTTTGAGTCCTTTAAACAAAAACCAAAGAAGCTAAGATGTGGCAGAGCGAGATAGGGACTAAGGCCGTAGCCTTCCCTCATATGTATTTCCCACGAATGTTTTTTATCCGTGAGTAAAGACTGTATATATAAAATCATATTGGTTAAATAATATCGTCCTAATCAATACATGTATATAAAACAGAAACTTTTCGAGCGATATTAAAGAGTCCAACTTTTTTAGAATTCCTAACAAGAATAGATTTAGAAACAAATTTAATAAAATTATCCTAATAAAAATAGATTTCTTAACATTTTAATAAAGTTATCCTAATAAAAGTAGATTAAATTTATTTTAATAAGATTATTCTAATATAAGTTGTGACACCCCGCGATAAAGCGGAAAATATAACTAATAAATTAAAGCGGGAATTTGTGAAATTTTAAAGTGTTACTAGTTAAGGATTAATGCGCGGGTGCCAAAACTAAAAGAAACAAATACTAAAATAGACAAATATAGGTTATTACAACCCAAGTCTAAAAAGCGAGGAAAACATATCCCACGAATAAACATATAAGGGTTTTCTAAACTAGAAGCTAAGGTCCAAGGGTTTAGTTCTCGCTAGCCCACACGTCTTCCCCACGTAAGCATCTTCCAAAACCTGTCATTCATGTAAACATGAACGCCACAGTCAGTGGGGAGTAACTCAAGGTTCTCCCAGCCACAATATGTCGAAATGCAAGTAGACAAACACCAATCAAACATATTAAGCATGCATCATATATGAACAATCAAGAACAAGGAGTTATAGCGAATAATCATGATGAGATAGGCATAATACTTTCTTAATAGAGTAGGCATGAGATATTAGAATAAATATGCAATCAAGGGTATAGAACAACCAAGTCAACCAACTCGCATTGACACGACTCAACAGGTGTAAGACAATACTTAGTATGAGCACAAGACAAACCATCTAGACTCCAACCTCTTGGTAGGACGACGATCATAATACGGTCCTAGTCTAAACCTGGATCCAGACTCTCGGGATGGACGTCACCCGATTCGACAAACGATATACCAATCGTATCCAAGACTCGAAACATGGCACACACTCGTAACCAAAGGTCGAGTAACCTCTAATCGGAAACATGGCACACATCCGTAACCAAAGGTCCGAAGAAAGGCGGAAGGATATCCTAATTCGGAAACATGGCACACACTCGTAACCAAAGGTCCGAAAGAGGAAAGATAACCCAATCCGGAAACATGGCACACACTCGTAACCAAAGGTCCGAAAGAGGAAAGATAACCCAATCCGGAAACATGGCACACACTCGTAACCAAAGGTCCGAAAAGGGTAAACAAGGAATGTCAAGTAGTCACACAATGTAAAACGTCACACTTGAGTCACAATAAGAGTAAGAATGATCATGCAAACATCATATGACACGGGATCATTAATGTCACATTCATACTCATGGCTTGCATCTCACCATGAGACGGATGAGAACATCAATCCCGACGATCATATCGCAATTAGAGGTCTTATAGCTCACCCCTAGTATCCGATAGGACCAAGACTCTCACAACAGAACAATACAAGGCATTATCAAGAGTACGACTCTTACAAGTACTTATAATAAATATCTCATACTTGTATTATATTAATGAATATTCCATTTTATAATTTAACATGCCGGTAAATTAAAATATAATGAATAAATTACGTTATGTGAAATTACGGAATAAAATGTGACAAAGCTCAAGTGACTCATTCATACCCCCAATAAGTAAACTAGACAAGTCCAATTAAATTGACAAGATAAATCCACTTAAATTAACAAGACAAATCTACTTGAGTGAATATGACAAGCCCAACCAAATAAACATGTAAAGCCCAATAAATAGAATGTGTGAAAGAACGATAATTAACGGATTACTTATATAAAACACGAGACGGGAAATAAATAATATTTTAATTAAACCAACTAGCGCCCAACAATTTATAAACATGACTAGCCCAATTTACCAAATATAACTAGCCCATTTACTAAAATCAAATGAGCCCAACAAACTAAATCGAATGAGTCCAACAAATTAATTATGTGAAAGAACGATATTAAGAAATTATCATTATATAAAAATACGAGACGGTCAATTAATTATATTTTAAATGAACTAAACTAGCGCCAAGACACAACTCGACCCACGACACAAGGGACCATTGAACTTGTCCAAAAGCCACCCAAAACCGAGACAAACAACCCAACCAACCACCCAAAATCCGAGCTTAACACCTAACTCAACACTCTCCCACACCCGTCCTTAAAACAGCTCTAAAACAGGGCCCTGAAACCAGCCGATAAACCCTCTTGTCAGCCTGCAACGATCACCCACAAACATTGCCACGGCTGCCAAACAGCCGTGAGACCACACCAGGCTCCAAACAGAGACGGCAGCCGTGAGACCACACCAAGCTCCAAACAGAGACTAAAAACAGAACTACGACAGTCTCAAAAGCCTACCTGCACTCTCACCAAATCGTAACACAGACGATACCAAAACCGCTCACACGACACTCATAAAACAGTCCCAAAATCCCGCAACAACTAACTCAATCAACCTACTTTCCGTCATCAAACAGTCCCGAAATGCATATAAAAAATGTCCCAAAAGCAGCGAGCCAAGCAGTACCAGTCATGATACCGAAACAGAATCCTATCAGGCCGTACACCCCAGTTTTAGACAGAAAATAAATAGGATTGAGACGGAAGTAAAACATACACATGAGAAATAGAATAAAGGACTGAACTTTATGAAACAAGAGTACGAAAACGACATGTAAGACGAAAATATCGACATTTTGTCGAGTAACCTATCACCGTTACCTTTAACGCCCCTTATTCTTTGAATAAACGGTCCCCAAAGCTTCAGTATCCCACCGGGTCTTCGAAATCTTCAGTAAGGAGCAAGAAAACGAAATGGTTGAGGCAAAATCCGAGACTTTAATAAGACGGTGAAAAACAAAACCATCACAAAAACGAGTCTTTCTTACCTTGAAAGATGAAGGAGGAAATAAGGAGAAGAATGGTACAAAAATTAAGAGGATTGGTGAAGGAATGAGCATGAAATCTGGGTTTTTAGGTTGTCGAAAATGGAGTTCTATGTTTGTGTTGTTGTTGCTGTTGAGTCGCTGTTGCTGCAAGCTTTATTAAAGGAAGAAGACAAAAGAAAGAAAGAGGGTAACAGGGGTGGGGTTCACGGAAATGCAACAATACATAATAATAATAATAATAATAATAATAATAATAATAATAATAATAATAATAATAATAATAATAATAATAATAATAATAATAATAATAATAATAATAATAATAATAATAATAATAATAATAATAATAATAATAATAATAATAATAATAAAGTAGAGTGTGGGGTGGATAGGGGTGTTTGTGTCGATTTTCGATTGGTCCGTATTTAGATAAAATTCCCAATTAAAATGTGACGGTCTAACGTTAGACGAAAATTAAGACGGCAATTAATATTATTGCTGTCACTATTATTATCCGACCAAAATATGTATACATTTATTCTTATATAAATTATGCCTCAAAAATATAATTTAATAATACGTATTTTTATAAAAATGAGCTTTTATATAATACGTTTATAAAAATCGTATTTGACATAAAATTAGTTAAATTAAATAATTCAAAAATATGAAATAAAGTAATCGAACAGTTTAATAAATTTAAAATGTCAAAATGGAAAATTCGCGGGTGTTACATAAGTAGGGTGATACTCAAAATACACAATGTATAATTATATGACATATTAAATATAATATAAAAATTATTCATATACTATATCAAGTTAATTAGATTTTAGTCCCTTTTGAAATTCACATTTTTAAAATTACTCCCTTTTGAAATTTTTGCTAAAATTACTCTTGTCGTGTAAGTCTCATTCATGGAACGAAATTGCTCTTGTCGTGCACACAAGAACGTTAACTTTCCAAGTCAAAGACAAATTTAAAACAAAATCAATTCGTCGACAAGCGTAGAACAAGTTATCAAACGTCTCCAATAACGAGTTCTAACATCCGGTCAACGTCAAAATCAAAAGGAAATGGTAATTCACTCAAATTTTCTTTTGCACAAGCCAAAATAGAAATGAAGGTTTCACCTTTAAATTCAAAAGGGAGTCAAATTTCTGAAAATGTAATATCAAACTCTGGCAAAGAAATCATAAATAGATCAAAGTTAACAAAAATTGGGTAAAATTTTAAAGAAATCTCGAGTTTAACAATTAAAATCATGATAAATGAGTTTATACTCAAGGAATGAATAGGGAACTAAATCAAATTTTCATTTCCTAATCCTTAAAATAGGCAAAGTTTGCAAGAGTAACATACTTTTGACACCGAATCAAAACTGATAGCTTGAAATATTTAGAAATTTTGCAAAGAGAAAAGTAACTAAGACATCATAGGTACAAGTATGCTAAAAGGATTCAAACTTAACTAATCAAAAGAGCTATGATGAACTTCCTAGGGGTAAGGTTCGAAGTAAGGTCAACAAGAATGTCAAGGTAGAGCTTTATAGGTTACCAGCATCAAACTTAAAGGAGGAGCAAGATGAAGTGAGGAAGAGAGGTATGAACGGTAACGCTGACGATCACAGAAGAAGGGAACTAGACAACAAGGAAACACCAAGTACTCAAACTTCAAACAACAACATCATTCTAAGCGGTTCTGAAAATTTCCTAACAACAAAACTTATAATCACACGTTCCCAAGAATTTCCTCATACCACTTATCTAAAACATCATTCCATCATCTCAAGAACTAAATACAACCTCAAAGGTTCTAAAACCATAGGGTTAACAAGGACTTCTCAATACCAAGTCTCTCTCCACTCCAAAAACTCTCAAGAGCCAACTAATAATCCCGCCATTAGATTTTCTCATATGGTTATACACATTATCAAACTTTCATGTCCCAAGTGATTATGGAAGCCAATCAAAAACTCGACTTACTTAGTCAATTCTATATCCTCAAATCCACTATTCAATTTCATCCACCTTAGGTCAAGTACTAAGCACTAGTATCCCAAACATAAACAACAAAGCCAAGTTCTATATCCCTAGTAACAAATGCAACTCACACCTAACACACATAACACACAGAATCCACCAATCAAGAATACTCACTTTATCAAGGATCTAGGTATAAGAACCATCAAGTATGTCTCATCACGCTACCTAAGTCTTTCCAACATCAAATCCTCTCAAAACCAGGTTTAAGGGTCAAACACCACAATCTCCCCAAAAGTCAAAATCCTCAACCAAGGTCAACATTCCTCAAAAGAAAGAGCACCATAAAAAGGCGTTAAGAAAGATTAGCAAGGATCAAAGGACAAGTTAGGAGTACCAGAGTAGCTTTCAAGCAAAGTAGAAGAAAGTTTAGAAGAAGGATAAGCACCAAGAGATAAAGATTAAGGCAAGATACACAAAGAATGAAAAACATCTTCGAGGAAGTAGAACCGTCCTTCAAAGTTGAACAAATCTTCAATCCTCAGCAATAGGAACCAAATCTTGATCACCACATTGGTAAGTTTACAATCATTGATTCACGAGAATAACAATTATTAAATGACAATCAACAAACATGTTAGATCCTAACAAAGAGCAAACTACAGACTACCACCTTAGGTCCTTAAGTCTACCCATCTCTCATTCATTATTCAAGGTCAAGTTCAATTTAAATTCGGGGTACACGTGTGTGCATCGGGAGCAACATATGCTCTGATACCAACTGTGACACCCCGCGATAAAGCGGAAAATATAACTAATAAATTATAGCGGGAATTTGTGAAATTTTAAAAACTTTTTGTTACTAGTTAAGGATTAATGCGCGGGTGCCAAAACTAAAAGAACCAAATACTAAAATAGACAAATATAGGTTATTACAACCCAAGTCTAAAAAGCGAGGAAAAGATATCCCACGAATAAACATATAAGGGTTTTCTAAACTAGAAGGTAAGGTCCAAGGGTTTAGTTCTCGCTAGCCCACACGTCTTCCCCACGTAAGCATCTTCCAAAACCTGTCATTCATGTAAACATGAACGCCACAGTCAGTGGGGAGTAACTCAAGGTTCTCCCAGCCACAATATGTCGAAATGCAAGTAGACAAACACCAATCAAACATATTAAGCATGCATCATATATGAACAATCAAGAACAAGGAGTTATAGCGAATAATCATGATGAGATAGGCATAGTACTTTCTTAATAGAGTAGGCATGAGATATTAGAATAAATATGCAATCAAGGGTATAGAACAACCAAGTCAACCAACTCGCATTGACACGACTCAACAGGTGTAAGACAATACTTAGTATGAACTCACAAGACAAACCATCTAGACTCCAACCTCTTGGTAGGACGACGATCATAATACGGTCCTAGTCTAAACCTGGATCCAGACTCTCGGGATGGACGTCACCCGATTCGACAAACGATATACCAATCGTATCCAAGACTCGAAACATGGCACACACTCGTAACCAGAGGTCGAGTAACCTCTAATCGGAAACATGGCACACACCCGTAACTAAAGGTCCGAAAGAGGAAAGATAACCCAATCCGGAAACATGGCACACACTCATAACCAAAGGTCCGAAAGAGGAAAGATAACCCAATCCGGAAACATGGCACACACTCGTAACCAAAGGTCCGAAAGGGGTAAACAAGGAATGTCAAGTAGTCACACAATGTAAAACGTCACACTTGAGTCATAATAAGAGTCAGAATGATCATGCAAACATCATATGACACGGGATCATTAATGTCACATTCATACTCATGGCTTGCATCTCACCATGAGTACGGATGAGAACATCAATCCCGACGATCATATCGCAACTAGAGGTCTTATAGCTCACCCTTAGTATCCGATAGGACCAAGACTCTCACAACAGAACAATGCAAGGCATTATCAAGAGTACGACTCTTACAAGCACTTATAATAAATATCTCATACTTGTATTATATTAATGAATATTCCATTTTATAATTTAACATGCCGGTAAATTAAAATATAATAAATGATAATGAATGAATTACATTATATGAAATTACGGAATAAAATGTGACAAAACTCAAGTGACTCATTCATACCCCCAATAAGTAAACTAGACAAGTCCAATTAAACTAACAAGATAAATCCACTTAAATTAACAAGACAAATCTACTTGAATGAATATGACAAGCCCAACCAAATAAACATGTAAAGCCCAATAAATAGAATGTGTGAAAGAGCGATAATTAACGGATTACTTATATAAAACACGAGACGGGAAATAAATAATATTTTAATTAAACCAACTAGCGCCCAACAATTTATAAACATGACTAGCTCAATTTACCAAATATAACTAGCCCATTTACAAAAATCAAATGAGCCCAACAAACTAAATCGAATGAGTCCAACAAATTAATTATGTGAAAGAACGATATTAACAAATTATCATTATATAAAAATACGAGACGGTCAATTAATTATATTTTAAATGAACTAAACTAGCACCAAGACACAACTCGACCCACGACACAAGGGACCATTGAACTTGTCCAAAAGCCACCCAAAACCGAGACAAACAACCCAACCAACCACCCAAAATCCGAGCTTAACACCTACCTCAACAATCTCCCACACCCGTCCTTAAAACAGCTCCAAAAGAGGGCCGTGAAACCAGCCGATAAACCCTCTTGTCAGCCTGCAACGATCACCCACAAACATTGCCACGGCTGCCAAACAGCCGTGAGACCACACCAGGCTCCAAACAGAGACTAAAAATAGAACTACGACAGTCCCAAAAGCCTACCTGCACTCGCACCAAATCGTAACACAGACGATACCAAAACCGCTCACACGACACTCATAAAACAGTCCCAAAATCCCGCAACAACTAACTCAATCAGCCAACTTTCCGTCATCAAACAGTCCCGAAATGCATATAAAAAATGTCCCAAAAGCAGCGAGCCAAGCAGTACCAGTCATGATACCGAAACAGAATCCTATCAGGCCGTACACCCCAGTTTTAGACAGAAAAGAAATAGGATTGAGACGGAAGTAAAACATACACATGAGAAATAGAATAAAGGACTGAACTTTATGAAACAAGTGTACGAAAACGACATGTAAGACGAAAATATCGACATTTTGTCGAGTAACCTATCACCGTTACCTTTAACGCCCCTTATTCTTTGAATAAACGGTCCCCAAAGCTTCAGTATCCCACCGGGTCTTCGAAATCTTCAGTAAGGAGCAAGAAAACGAAATGGTTGAGGCAAAATCCGAGACTTTAATAAGACGGTGAAAAACAAAACCATCACAAAAACGAGTCTTTCTTACCTTGAAAGATGAAGGAGGAAATAAGGAGAAGAATGGTACAAAAATTAAGAGGATTGGTGAAGGAATGAGCATGAAATCTGGATTTTTAGGTTGTCGAAAATGGAGTTCTATGTTTGTGTTGTTGTTGCTGTTGAGTCGATGTTGCTGCTGGCTTTATTAAAGGAAGAAGACAAAAGAAAGAAAGAGGGTAACAAGGGTGGGGTTCACGGAAATGCAACAATACATAATAATTATATATAATAATAATAATAATAATAATAATAATAATAATAATAATAATAATAATAATAATAATAATAATAATAATAATAATAATAATAATAATAATAATAATAATAATAATAATAATAATAATAATAATAATAATAATAATAATAATAATAATATGTAAAAGTAGAGTGAGGGGTGGATAAAGGTGTATGTGTCGATTTTTGATTGGTCCGTATTTAGATAAAATTCCCAATTAAAATGTGACGGTCTAACGTTAGACGAAAATTAAGACGGAAATTAATATTATTGCTGTCACTATTATTATCCGACCAAAATATGTATACATTTATTCTTATATAAATTATGCCTCAAAAATATAATTTAATAATACGTATTTTTATAAAAATGAGCTTTTATATAATACGTTTATAAAAATCGTATTTGACATAAAATTAGTTAAATTAAATAATTCAAAAATATGAAATAAAGTAATCGAACAGTTTTATAAATTTAAAATGTCAAAATGGAAAATTCGCGGGTGTTACATAAGTAGGGTGATACTCAAAATACACAATGTATAATTATATGACATATTAAATATAATATAAAAATTATTCATATACTATATCAAGTTAATTAGATTTTAGTCCCTTTCGAAATTCACATTTTTAAAATTACTCCCTTTTGAAATTTTTGCTAAAATTACTCTCAAGTTGCATGTTTTTCTAAAATTTCTTCAAAACTCCAATTTTTGAACTTATTCCGTTTGTGCCTTAGCCAATTTATACTTTGAAAGGTATAACTATGTAGACAAATGGAGGGAGAGTTCAAAAACAGAGAAAATAAGTCACTTAAATTAATGTTTTGAAGCAATTTTAGGAAAAAATGCAACTTAAGGGAGTAATTTTAGTAAAAAAAAAAATCAAAAGGGAGTAATTTTTAAAATGTGGATTTCAAAAGGGGTAAAATATAACTATACTATATCTTAAATTTACTTTGTCATACTAACTGAAAAGTTAACTGAAACCTAAAATTGTAGCTTAAAAGGTAACTAAAATTAAGAGATGATAATTTAATTGATTAAGCCAAAAATATTTGGCAAACTAACTAAAACGTAGCTCTTTTTTTGGTAAAATGATATAAAAGGACATAATAAGTTCTCTATATTTAATATTATAAATTGAATGAATAAAAAAAAACAGGTAACTTATTTCTCACATGCTACTCTTATTTTGGTAAATAATATATCTATCAAATATTTTAAAAAAAAATTAAGATAAATGAAATTTTGTTCAAAAGCTAATTTCAATTTCTTTGAAATAAAGCCGAAATATGAGATTTTTCATGATCTCCCGACCTTCCTCATATCTAAATTACTTCTTGATGTTTTTTTGTCAATGTTTACTTATTTTTGACCCTATTGTTAGTAGTTGATCTCAAGTTCCATTTTTAATTTTATAATCTCCATTATAGCTATTTATTCAGAATAAATATTAGCAATTAGGCATTGTAACACAAGGTACATATATACTACAAAATCATGAGGAACAGAATAAATAAGTAATTGGTTCAAAGTAAATGTTAGCTTTCTACATCAGAATAAAAATTATTGTTAGCTCTACAATAAGAAAAAAGCAAATTAATTTGATTTAAAAGGAAAATCTATCACAAGTGTCCAACTATATCGCATTTGATTTGGATGTAGCGAATATAAATAAAGTTTTAGACTCAAACTGAATTTTAAATTGTGTCAACCATGGATGTTATATATGGGTAAAATAATATCAGAATTATTTGAGAAAGTTATAGAATAGACGAGTATATGGCATTTAAATGGAACGAAACTATTTTAAGATCTTCCAAAGTTGAAGCGATTACGGTTTTGAAAATTTTTAGTTGCGACAAGTAGGGGCATGTAATTTTTCTATTAAATACAGGTATGAGAAGGCCTACATTCGTCATGTCTTATTCCCCATTTGGTATCCTTACCTTTAGGCATCGCTTTTGTTTTCATTATGCGAGATTTGGTCGGGTATTTTAGTTGGTGTAGACTTTGGGAGTAAGATTCATTATCTTTTAGGAATTTCACACAAAATGAATTTCTTCCTCTTCGCAATGATCTTCCGTATTGCTTCTACAAAATTGTTAATGTGGGAGTTTGATCATGATTTTCGACATAGTAATGGTCAAAGTTATAAAAGTTTGACCTCTAAGAATTAAGGTGGGAGAGTTTAAGAAGGGGAGAGAGTATACATGATGATTTTTTTTAATATTAACTAGTAATAGTATGCTCTACCAAGCGTGATATGCCGTTTACATTGTAGAGGAACATTAACTCCGTAAGAGGATTCTCTAACGGGATCTATCTTATTATCAATCGCCCTGGAAAATTCATAGTAGAAGGGAAGATACTTACGGGTTTCAAAGTCGGCAAAAGGTAATGAACCCGGGGATAGCAATGACTTCCTCAGATACAAATATTCTTTTCGTTCTTAAAAAGAGACAATATACGTTGAGGCCATGCTATATAGATGTGACAAACAAATTAGGTCATGTCGGGTTCAGGTGTCACATTTAAACGGGTCACGAACTCTCCAACCCAAACCCAACCCAATTAAATCTCGCGTCGTGTTCGTGTCGATCCAATTACATTAATAGGTCATCAAACCTCAACCCTAACTCGTTAATTTCGTGTCGTGTTTTCGTGTCATGTCATATTTGGAAAGTGTAAGTATATTTATGTGAGGGATTAAGAAAACTTGGGATTAATTTAGTAAATAGGTTATTCGTGTCGGGTTCGTGTGTAGAGTGCTCAACCCAAACCTAGCCCAATTAAATCTCGTGTCGTGTTCGTGTCGACCCACTTACATAAATGGGTCGTTAAATGTCAACCCAAACCCGTTAATTTAGTGTCGGACTCTTGTCGTGTTTTTGTGTCGTGTCATTGTTTGCCGGCTCTAGTACTGCGCCTTAGCAATAAACAAGAGTTAGGGACATTCACTAAATCATGTTGAAATTTACCTCCCGAAACCAATTTTTATTAATGGCAAGTTTTATGTAGTTTCAAGAACAACGTCATCCGAGAGATTAACGTTCTACATCGTCACATAGATGATAGAGACCAAATGTACCAAGGCCACAAGAAGGACATTGTTTACAAAGAAGTTTTCATAATTTACCAAATTAAGATGTCGTATTATATATTTTGAATGGAGTTTTTAAGGATAAGTAGCGAAAGAATATTTCGGTAAAAAATCGATGGTGCTAAAACAATAAGAACGGTAACTCTATAATTCTACTATATCTCTGAATGTTAGTATACAACTGACATAGTTAAATAGCAAATGTCACAACGCTTTCGTTGCGTTTTTTTATAGGAACTTATGATTAATCTGTCTTCATCTAAATCAACCCCCGAAATTTTGGTTGCTTCCATTTTTAGCATAGTTTGACTTTGTTAAATTTTATAGTTTTCTATTACCAGACCATGGTAATGTATAAAATAACGTTTCTGCGGTGCCATAAAATATCTACATTCTATGTAATAGAATGAGAGATATCGGGTGATGTTTATAAGGAGCAAATACTCTTAAGTATAAATAGTCAAGGTATAATTATGTTGTAAGAGATCTACCATTTTCTCTCAACGCACTAAATATATACGCCCTCCTATTCGCTATATTGTTCCCCTTTGTCTTTGGCACGATACTTAAGGAATACTATTAAAAATGAATAAAGGACATTGGCGGGGTTGGTGATAGGAGAGAGGAATAAATTATTATGTGTTAAATAAGGAGTCGTGGGCCCAAAACATTAAGGAAAGTAATAAAATAGAAGTAAAAGAGTTGTGTGGGGTTTGGTGATAGGAGAGAGGGATGAATAAAATAAGAGTAAAAGTTACCAAAAAATAAAAGGGGAACATTACTTGAATAATCCGTTTCGGGAAAGAGGGAACATTATAGCGAATTGGAGGGAGTATAATTATGATACCTGCTGTTTTTTGTAGCATCATTCAGTTTTACGTAGTTGTAAAATAATTTGTAAAACTCATAAAGATATGTCTCCGTTATTAAGGATTCATATTGATGAGCTCTACCATGTTTATAGAGAAAGCGTTTTGTATTTAATTTAAAACCGGTTGTGCCTGTAAAAATTAAAAAGTTAGCGACATGTTATAACTATGTCACTTGATGTTATACTAATCATTGCCAAAACGTTTATGCTAAAATCACTAATAATTCATCTGTTATCATCTATACCAATCACGAATTTTGTTTCCATCAATGACAACTAGACCTGTCAAACGGGTCGGGCGGGTCGGGTCCCGGGTCGGGTCATACGGGTCGGGTCAGAATACGGGTCGGGTCGAATACGGGTCGGGTCAGATACGGGTCGGGTTATACGGGTCACGGGTCGGGTTAGGGTCAGAATACGGGTCAAGAAATAATATTTTTTAATTAAAAAAATATTTTTTTAATCTCAATCATTCCACAAACTATTTTTTTAATTAAAAAAATATTTTTTTAAAATGTAAATCATATTTAAAATTAATATTTTAATCATATTCAACGTTTACATTGGTTATATTGACATAATTATTAAAATAAAGTTTTTTTAATAATTATTTTATTATTAAATATTATAAAAGTTATATAAAATTAACTTTTTAATTGTTTTTGTAATTTAAGTAATAAAAAAAATATTTTTTTAACTAATTTTTCAAATATAATATATAAATATTAATATTTTAATAAAATTCTTGATTTACCTTTGACCTAACGGGTTGACCCGTTCGGGTCGGGTCTCGACCCTGAAATAACGGGTCATTTCGGGTCGCGGGTCGAAAAAACCGGGTTTGTAACCCTAAAAAAACGGGTCGGGTCGGGTTTTCGGGTCGGGTCGAATTTTGACAGGTCTAATGACAACATAGTAGGACTTTTTTTATCAACTTAAGAATATATTTTTACAGATAATTCTAATTGGAGTCCCGTGCATCGCACGGGCTTTCCAACTAGTCGTTATAATATTGTAGATATAAAATCAGAGTTGTTGTACAAAACTATAACTATAAAAATCCATAGGAAAAAATTAACTGAAAAAATACTTTCTATTCTTTAACACATAACGCATTGTCAAAGATTATTTATTGTTAATACTCGTTTATTTGTAAATTTAGTTCTCATAATAAAACCTAAGTTAACATTATCTACGATTCTATTTTAAGTAATTACATTTTGGGATTATGATATCAGCTTTCGCTTAAAGCATATACAAATGTAAAACTTAGAGAACACATACTTTGTTCTATATTTTACATATTTCCTCAATCAATTCTACTCCATCTTTTGCAGTTATTTGCTTCACACGTTCACATAAATTCTTGTATTTATAGCTATACAAATTCAAATAGGTTATAATCTTTTACAACTCTTTTTAGTATTTCGTAAAAATTGGAGTCTCTTACATCGATCGAAAGTATAGTCTATAAAAGCTGGATTTTATATAATCACTCAAAAAAACTCAATTTAATAATATTCTATATAGAAAGAGATCATGCTCGTGCGATGCAGAAGTTATTTTTAGAGTATATTTTACAATATTTTGAGTTATGTATTTTTTCATATCAAACTATCAAAGGTTATCTTTATAGTATAGTAGTACAGAAAGATGATTTAGTACCTTTAGATGTTTAAGTCATAATAAATGATTACTCGTAAAATAGTTGAAGGCTATTTATTATTTATTAATAATACACGTCTATTTTGGATTTGTTTTTTTTTATAAAACTCATCTAAATGCCTTAGGCTATCTTTAACCGGGTACGAAACTTGGTACGAACAACAGTATGACGCTCAGACTTGCATGAGATTTGTAGAATTTATGCATAAAGCTAATACTACTCTTGAGAAGTCTGAGGGTGGGTCTTGGAAATCCAAGACCCACTTTAAGACCCGTGAATAGTGTATTGTGTGTGTAAAAGTGGATCCTATTTATTATTGTTGATACTTTTGATAGGTTTGAGGGATAAAGTGGCATAAATAAGAGAGTCTGAGTTAAGTCTTAATGATAAAGTGAGTCATTTTTACTGTTGTTAATACTCATATTCAGTATGTGGATAAACTTAGTCTTAACATGATGGTTAAGTCATAATCAATTGTTGAATATTCTATTAGCTTCAATAAGGTCAATAACTCTTTTTGTGTCATTAAGACTTGATGAGTTATACAATTAATTAATATTAGCTATGAGTTATCTCACGTATACAAATATCAAAATTCTTATTTACGACCTTATTAGTGCTATAATTAATTATCTAATCATACTAAATAAAAAGTTTCTACTGTAATACTACGGTTTTATGTGTCTTGGGGTACTCTATCGAGTGGGGCTTACTTTGTCGAGTATGTTTGGTTCTATGCAAAACAGTAGTCTGCTTGTAGGGTACTCGATTGAGTAAGCTTGGCACTCGATCGAGTAGGGGTCACTCGATCGAGTAAGTGACTTACTCGATCGAGTAAGTCGGGTTATGGGTGATGACGGGTTTGTTAATAATGCGATAATATATACTTTCGTCATCTTTTCATAAAACACTTTTACAAAACCTAAATCACAATCAAGGAGAAGTTTTAAGTTACGTTGCCTATTTCCCTCGCATTATTAGCAAATCCCGGAGCTAAAAGTGTCGGTTTTCATCGTTCTTTATACCTTTGTGATCCTTGCGTTGTGGGTAAGTTCTACATATAATTTTCTTATCATTTCGTTAAGTTTGGTTAAACCCTAATTTGGTGATTTAGGGGTTTTGGTGAAGATCTGTTATGGTAGTAATAATATGTATGTATAGGAGGAGGGTTCGTTGAGGGGAGATTCTGAGACAGTTGTTTAATCGTCTGATTTCGTGTTGCTTTCCTGGTAGGGTTTCCCTACTTTGTATTAGTTACATAATGTGTGGTGATGGTTGTTGTGATTAAAGATTGATTGTATCGTTGAGTTGTTCGACGGTTGTTGTTTTCATACTGTTGATTGGTTTATATCTGTCTGTGATCTTTGGGGCGCGTCCCTGGCTGAGTGGAGTCACTTGCGGGATTGGCTTCACGCCCTTGATTCGCCCTCTGTGGAACCCGCCACATCAGGGGATGTGCACATTAAGGAAACTTGGATTTACCCCTCAGTGGTTGATGAGCGGGGATTTGGTGGCTACGGCTGCGGTCCCCCACTGGCGGTATGGAGTACTTGTTGTGATGGGTACTCTGGCAGAACTACACACTTTAGTGTGTAGTCAGTTGTGTGGAGTTTGGTTATGGATACTGGAGGATAGTTGTGATTGATTGAGCTGTTTTGGCATTTGTTTCATTGTCGCTTTGTATTGTATAATTAGTACTGACCCCGTTAATTGTTTTAAAAACTGTGGTGATCCATTCGGGGATGGTGAGCAGTTATTGAGCAGGTATGATATGATGCGTATGGGATAGATGGGATGAGTCATCACGTGGCAGTTAGAAGTCTTCCGCTGTGTTAGACAATGTTTTGTAGTTGTGACAGTTTTATCAGTAGACCTTTTGAGAACATTGTATTTCAGTTTAACAATTTTGGTTTTGACATGTAATCACTTTAAACCGTATTTACTTTTAAGTATGTTTCATTATTGTCTTATGATTATCATTGCCTCGGGTAACCGAGATGGTGACGTTTCCATACCTTAAGTGGTCCTGGTAAGGCACTTGGAGTATGGGGGTGTCACAAAGTGGTATCAGAGCAGCGATCCTGAAACCTGTAACCAATGAACCTAATGAACATAGGGAGTCAAACTAAAATGAACGCGGGGTAGAAGTTGTAGGAGCTAATGCAAAGGCTTGGGAGACGTCCTAAAGTCGCGAACTCGCCATACAATTTTGAACCGCTCACTTGGGATACGTGTTGGGATCGTTATCTGTTATCTTCTTGTTTGTATATCTATATAATAATATGTGGTGTGAATCGGTGGATGGATGAATGTGGAGGATAGGTGTATGGAATAAAAAGTTGATGAATATGTTATTTGTATGTTGGATGAATGAAGGCATGATGTTTGTTTTACAATGCGGCATGTTAGAAATATGGAATAAGGTTGTTTTGTT